>NW_019154172.1:801585-870970 GCF_002288905.1 Enhydra lutris kenyoni | reverse complement strand
ATGCTGAGTGAAATAAGTCAAGCAGAAAGAGTCAATTATCATATGGTTTCACTTAGTTGTGGAGCATAACAAATAGCATGGAGACAAAGGGAGATGGAGAGGAGAAGGGAGTTGAGGGAAATTGGGAGGGGAGATGAACCATGAGACTATGGACTCTGAAAAACAATCTGAGGGTTTTGAAGGGGCAGGGGTGGGATGTTGGGGGAGCCAGGTGGTGGGTATTATGGAGGGCATGTATTGCATTGGAGCACTGGGTGTGGTGCATAAACAATGAATTTTGTTATGCTGAAAAGAAATTAAAAAAATAATGTCTTATCAAAGACACCAAAGGGTTTTGACTGTATTAAATTATTTCATTCTAGGAAATTAAAATAAAATACAGTGGAAAAATATACACAACTACTATATATCTACCAGAAACACTGGCAGAATTAAATCAGTCACCTCTATTACCAGTCACATCATTATTACTTACATCAAATGTTATTCAAATCTTATCTCCCCTTTCCCCCAAAGCTTTCTGGCCAACATGACATGAGCATCCCTACCTCTGACCTGTGTCTGTGTCACTTTGATCGATAGCATGGTCAAACAACATCCTTAGATTTACAAGTTTTGTCTTTTCAGCAGGTGTACACTGCTAATCTCTGGCTCTGCTTTTAATTCTAATATTTCTGGATCATTTTGCCTACTAAATTTTGAGCCTTGTTTTTTTTTAGACATTTCAAGCTTTATCTTACTATTTAAAAGAAAAGGGGGAGGATGGGATGTCTGACTCCAATGTCCATGTTCTTAGCTAGCACACTCTTTTGCCTCCCTTTATCTTAGTTTGTTTCCCTTTCAGATTCAACTTCCTTCAGATGGCAGCTTTATTTCCTCCTTCTTCCATGAAATGTCTGGCCTTGCCACTCCTGGCTCTTGAGTCTGCTGTGTTCTTTTTAATCACCTTGGCTGGGCCATTGCAAGACATCTCAAGAGACATCCCTATACTCCAAAGCCATTTTGAAGGCCAAAGACCTCACTCACCACCACAAGTGAAACCAATGACAACATCAGGACACTTTACTCCCATCAGGGCAATGGGGAATTGATAGCCATAGGCTCTGACATAAGTCTCCTGGACTTCCCACACACTTACATTATAGCAGGTACAATTCTAACTCATAATAACTTCATTACTTTTCTATATGAGGCCTGCTACATGTTAAGATTATTAAGGATGGGAACTATGTCTTATACATTTCTGAAATGTGTACTCACTACATGTTTGAATAAATAAAGGAAGGAAGAATGAATGAATAACTAGCCTCCAAAAGTCCTGAGGGTAAGGGCAAAATAGTTGGGACATATAGGGACTTCTTTTCTCTCTTCTATCAGAAAAAAAAAAAAAAAATCTGACCATCTAATGTTGAAGGGCTTGGCTGGAGAGTTTGAAGATCTGCCACTCAGATAATAAGTTATCACTGTCACTAGTCTCCAAGTCTCAGTAAGACTAAATCAAAGGAGGAAGAAAGAAAATTTGGGGTTTGGTCAATAATCACCCTAAGTCAAGTCATCTCTGCCTGAGACACTCTGTCTGAGACCCTGCTGCCTTTAGATGATCTAAATTGTGGGCTGAGGTTTAAGGGTCAGGATCTGCAATAGTGGCAAAACTGCAAAATATGTACATTTATGTTTACATATCAATGTGATGCAATGGTTTACTTTACTCTTTACTTCCTCTGGTATCACTGGGCTGAGATGTCCTGCCAAGATAAACCATCAGCAGTGTCAGCCCCTCCCAACTGCTTAACCTTCAAGTATCCTTTAGAAGTTTGCCTTTATGTCTCTTTCTGTTGTGGTTCCAGTTCTGGAGAAAGCTGCCACCTGGGCCACGATAGGACCCACAGATGCCACTGACAGCACCAACAGAACATTTTGGAGGGAACATGTGCTGCCACAGGTCTGGGGGCACCTGTTGTCCTGGGTCATAAGGATCACCGAGCATCAGTGTTGGAGGAACCAGAGGAGCAAATGCCTATCCCAGTCTGGCACTTCTCTTCCTCTTTTCCTCTGTGCCACATCTAGGGCTGAGTTGTCAAGATGGCACTCTGAAGGGTCTGAACCAGCTCATGAAGCTCATTCCTTTTGCTTTCCAGAGGTCTGTGTTACTCCCAATTTATGCCACTCTCTCTAACCTTGTGGAGTTATTAAGATTCTCCACTTGAGCATCATCTGATTGTGGGTTGCATTTGTACCACTCCACTACCTACCTTCTCTTTCCCAGACAATCCAAAGGTTTTCCCTCCTCCTTTGCTGCCAGAGAGCAGCCCTGAGCTGCATGTGATGGGGACCAAAGGACCAGAGAGGGGGATGAAGTAGGTTTTCCTCCACTCAAAGGGAGTGTCTGGAAACGGAGTCAGGTAAAAAAAAATCAGGAATCATCCGGGAAACTCTTCAATTGTTTTGACACTGATGTGAGCAGGACTCTGCAGTCATGGGACATCTTTGCTGCCCTCACTTCCTCCTCTTCTTCATGGAACTCCTTCCCATATACCCAAACTCTCTATCCTGCGTCTGCCATACCCACACACTTAGAACCTCTTGTTGGTGAGCTTTCTTTCTGTGCCCTTATTTAAAATCCTTCACTTTTTATACACTATGACCTTTCCTTTCTCAATCTTCATTTGATTGCTGGCTTACTGCTCTCCTCCTCCATCCACTTTGGCCTTGTTCTTTGCACACTTCTGATTCCCTGTCCCTGTCACCTGGTCATTCAGTCAGGGAACCCAGAATTATGTTCTTACAGAAACTCTGTGAACAGACTCTGGGCCTGCCAACATCACATCAGATCTCCCCTCATTTCACACACACTCATCCGTCCTCACCAATACCTCTGCCTAACCCACCTCTTAACCTAATGCACAAACCCCCAAAGTGTTGAGTTAGGGTTGGGGGTTGTTATGAGCTGCTGTGTTTCTGTTCCTGAGACAGACTTCTGCGCTTAGTGTTGCATGACCTACTGGGGTAAAGACACAGACACTAGACAAAAGTTGGAATGTGGAAGAAAAGCTTTATTTTTTTCACAGGGACATAAAGAAAGAGAAGGGAAGCCTTGAGCTCCTGGAGACCAGCAGGCTATCCCCTGTGGGAGAACACTGGAACTCTTCAAGGAGTAGCTGAGTGGAGAGAGAGAAGGGACAGGAACAAGATGTACCACCCAGAGCTGCTTACAATCATTTTGGAGCTTTCTGTTTTCAAATGTTTTTATTTAATCTCATGACCTGGGTCAGCAGCTGCTCCTGGACTCGGGACAACATTTGGAGCTCCCAGGCTGCAGCCACTACCACTGTCACAGGAGTGGGTCATCCTGGGACCCATAGCCCCTGTAGTGGCTCAGGAAGCCGCTGCCCTCAGAGCCTGGAATGCAGCTGGCCAGGGGCTGGAGGTGAGCATTGTGCTGGGCTTAGGGGCACTTGGATGACAAGAGACATTTGGGAGGGGCTGGCACTATTGTTGGCTCTCTTGGCAAGACATTGTGGTGAGAAGGCTAGGAGCCTAGGAAAACAAAACTAAAACAAACTGCATGTCCATGCAGAGACTTTAGGCCACTGTTTTCTTATTTACCTGTACCTCCTTTCCCCTCAGCTCAATTGCTCCCCAAACCAAGAGCAGAAGGGAAATGGAAGCTGTATGGAGTTACATGAGCCTGATACACTCTCTCCACATGGAAAGCCAGCCAATAGACTTCTTGGTGAATTTTCTGGACCACTCCCCCACAGCAGGCCAGGCCCCGCAGATGCCTGTGAACAGCAACACCCCACGGATATTTAGTGGACACAGCAACACTGCCCCCTGTCTCTGCACTGGTGTGAGGAGGATGGAAATCACAGTTGGGTGAGCAGGCAGGGAGGGCATGTCTATAAAGACAAGGAGGAGAGATCCTGAGGTCACCTGAGTCACAGAGACCTGGCATGGCTTGTGGACTCTTCTCCCTCACAATCCCATTTTTTCATCCCCTGCTGCCCACCCTGGATCTCTTTCTGCCACTTCCATCCTGTCTTCCTCCTTCCCTCTCCTTGCTAAAGCACAGACACATCTACTCTACCCCATTAGCTCAGGCTGTCCCCAAACTGGACACTTAACCTGATTCCGTGGAAGCAGAAGGTTCTTCCTCAGGCAACTGTGGATAGAGGAGCCCAGGACCTGATCCCCTATATACTGACCATTAATGACAAGCAGCATAAATATGTATCCTTCTTCTCAACCTAAGGTGATAGTACCACATATTCCCAAGACCAGTCTTTCCACATTTTCCCAAGGACATATTTTGAGGAATGACAAAAAAGAAGCAGATAATATCAATGACAGTCCAATTACTCATGGCACAATCCCATTAGCTGCCCTTTCACTTTCATTTGTGCATTTGCACCCAGAATATATCCTTGTGGTCATCGGTAATATAGAGACAAAGAGAACAGCTCTCTGCTAGCTCAGTCTCTCAGAAAGACAAATGGACAGCTAAACAACTACATAGAGTCCATGTACTAACTGATGCAGCACAGGTATGTGCAAAGGCATTAGGCCAAGGGCCACCTTGAGGGTCAATCCTCCATTGCTCTGTAGAATCCCTCACAGAGTGAAGTTTTAAGGGTATTGATTAATCTAAGCTTACTGGATCTTGGAAGCATAAGAATAGAACTGAGGCCATGGCTGAAACTCAGAGCTCTTAAGAGAACGTGGGGCATCTGGAACAGTGTAAAGAGTGGGTGAGTGGGAGAGGAGAGTGTCAGGATAGGTATTGATGGAGGAGTAGAATGATGTGAAAATGTGACCTTCATCTCTGGGGCTAACAGAAATCATAAATAATGGAGAATATAGAACATCTGTTTGTGGTTGTCTGTGGGATGTGTAAAGTTGAATCTAATTCTATGTATTATATTGGAAATTGATGATTTGTTGATAATGATGAGGTTGATGGAGTTCTATGCATTTCACTTAATGAATAACTTGGTAGAAAGACCTCAATGTGAGACAGGAATCCATCAAAATCTAGAGGAAGACATAGGTAATAACCTCTTCAACATCGGCCGCAGCAACTTCTTTCAAGACACATCTCCAAAAGCAAGGGAAACAAAAGCGAAAATGAACTTTTGGGACTTCATCAAGATAAAAAGCTTCTACACAGCAAAAGAAACTGTCAACAAAACTAAAAGAGGGAACATGGAATGAGAGAAGATATTCACAAATGACACTACAGAGAAAGGGCTAATATCCAACATCTATAAAGAACTTCTCAAACTCAACACCCAAAAAACAAATAATCAAGTAAAAAAATGGGTGGAAGACATGAACAGAATCTTGTCCAATGAAGACATACAAATGGCTAACAGACATATGAAAAAATGTTCATTATCATTAGCCATCAGGGAAATCTAAATCAAAACCACATTGATATATCACTTTGCACCAGTTAGAATGGCAAAAATTAACAAGGCAAGAAACAACAAATGTTGGAGAGGATGTGGAGAAAGGGGAACCCTCTTACACTGTTGGTGGGAACGCAGGTTGGTGCAGCCACTTGGAAAACAGTGTGAAGCTTCCTCAAAAAATTAAAAATAGAGCTATCCAATGACCCTGCAATTGCAGTATTGGGTGTTTATTCCAAAGATACAGATGTAGTGAAAAGAAGGACCATCTGTACCCCACTGTTCATAGCAGCAATGTCCACGGTCACCAAACTATGGAAAGAGCTGAGATGCCTTTCAATAAACAAATGGATAAAGATGATGTAGTCCATATATACAACAGAATATTAACCAGGCATCAGAAAGGATGAATACCCAACTTTTGCATCAACATGACTGGAGGAGATTATGCTGACTGACATAAATCAAACAGAGAAAGTCAATTATCCTATGGTTTCACTTACTTGTGGAACATAAGGAATAACATGGAGAAGGAAAGGAAAAATGAAGGGGGGTGGGAATTAGAGGGGGAGACAAACCATGAAAGACTATGGATCCTGACAAACAAATTGAGGATTTTAGAGGAGAGGAGGGTGGTGGGATGGGTGAGCCTGGTGGTGGGTATTAAGGAGGGCATGTATTGCATGGAGCACTGGGTGTTATACATAAACAATGAATCTTGGAACATAGCATCAAAAACTAATGATGTTTTGTATGGTGACTGACATAACACAATAAAAAAATAACTTTGGTAATCCTTGAGGTTTGTATATGGTTAATTCATATGAACTGCATTTTATTTTCCATTTGGTTTAAATTAAATTAATATTTGCTGTAAATGCATCATGAATTCCTTTGTAGTAATATAATAAAATGTTATAGCTTCCAAAGAAAAACCACCTCATGAATTAAAAAAAATTTTATACTATATGTTTCCAAAGAAAATCATTATAATTAAGACAATATTAAGTTTCTAATAATCATGAAGTTAAATTATACTGTAATTTTACTTTTTATCTTTTAATTTTTTAAAAGATTTAATTTATTTATTGACGAAGAGAGATGGTGAGAGAGGGAACACAAGTGGGGGGAGGTGGGAGTGGGCGAAGCAGGCTCCCCGCTGAACTGGAAGCCCGATGCAGGGCTCAATCCCAGGACCCTGGGATCATGACCTGAGCCAAAGATAGATGCTTAATGGCTGAGCCACCCAGGTGCCCCTATAATGTAATTTTAAACCTAACATCATTTTGGTCAGAGTAAATGGAAAACTGTAGAATCAGATAATTCTTTGGCACAAAACGCGACGTAAGGGGATGTTAGTTCCTTCTTCTTCCCATTTGCCTCTCACTCCACTTTGAACAATTGTCATACCATGAGTTCATTCAGGAATTTTGAGGAATTGTTAACAGGAAATAGGAATTCAGATGCGGAGCTGGTGAAAGTCTCGGGCAGGCATGCATTTTTTAAGGTACATACTATTGCCTGCAGAATGGGGTCCCCAAGGTGCCATGTTCTGATGTACCCTCAGAGTTAGGCTGGAAATAACATTGCTCTTATGTTATCAAGTACTCTTACTCACTCATTCCACCCTGCCATGGAGATACTGTAACGAAAATAGACCATTACAAAGGATTAAAGTAGGTGCTTGTGGTATGCTGGATTATACATTGTGGCTCAGAAAAAGACGGAGTGGAAGGAAACTTAGCTCTATTTGCACTGCCATTCTGACTTTGCCAGTGGAGCTGAGTATGAGAATATAGCAAATGGAGGGGCTCAGCCTGAGCGAAAGGGTGCCATCAAGGAATGCTGACCCTTTGTCACCTCAATTCTTATCTGTGTCCCTGTCTTACATTACCCAGTCTGAGATTTGGCCTGAGTTATCACTTGCTTTCTGTTCTGGAATTTTTTCTCATTAATTTATCCTCAATAATCCTTTATTGAAAAACCAATTTTTGGGCATCAGCTGTAGGCCAGACACCACACTCAGCATCAGGGATTTAGCAGTGAAAGAGAGAGACATAGCCTCTGTCCTCAGAGAGTCTGATAACTAGCCAATAGGAAAATAATCAAACATAACAGTGATGAATGTTCATTCCCGAAGGGGAAATTCAGATCTCTTGTGGGGGTAAGAGGCAAGGCTAATCTAGAACTCAGATAGTTCCAGGAGTCACTATTGTCTTTTTTCATCATCCATAGTTTTTAGGAACAAGCGCAGACTATTTTCAGTCCAAACTCAGATGATCTTCAGTGTTTGCCAGGTAAGAATCAGGGTGTGATCACATGAGTTGGTAAAGAGCTAAATATCCCAGAGACACCAGGTGCAGTTGTTCATATGGAATACAACGGATTTCTGGGTCACTTTCATAAGTCCTGCCCTTGGCTTCCTACAGGGCTGTTTTCTCCATCTCTTCTTTCTGGAGAAGAGGAGTCACAATCCCCATTTTGGAGCCCACCCTCTTGATGATCAGATGCAGAGAGGCAGGTGTTCTGGATTGACAAGAATGTCTCCTCAAGTCCAGTGTGAGGGCAACTCGGGTGTGAAATATGGCAGTGGAGTGCTCATCCATGGCAGTCCAGACACTCTGCAGTCCTGTGGGCTCAATGTAGTTTAGCTGATTGAACCTTTGGAAAATTCATCATCTGGTTATGCCACATGGTGTAATAGGAAAATGTTTTGCAGTACTGTCAATATTTTATACTCCTTTCAGCAACCATGTTGTCTTTATGAAAAGGAATATTGAATTATAGGTAAAGATCACACATTATAGATTTAATTCCCAGGAAGTGCATATTGACCAAAATGGGTCAGTGACAAACTAATCAACGAACCAAGGACTGCACATACAAGCACATGTGAAACATTTTTTTTTTTTTTGGTTAATCAATAAATCCCTTCCTAGTTCAAGTCTTCCCTATCACCAAGACCTTCTATATTCTGTGAAATCTAGTTAAATCATTTATAAGGAAGGTGAAATGAGGGAGCCTAGAAATCTGTCTTGGCTTCCAGTTTGAACACACTTCTCCCTGTGTTCCACTCTAGGTCCTAATCCCCCCTTTAGGATATAAACACAGGCCCATTTCTATTGAAAATGTTGCTGATTGACTCTGAATCAAGCTCTAGAGGGGGTTTGAAGGCACATGTATTATTTTTATAATGATTGTGGCTAGATCCCAAAAGCTGAAAATAATAGGAACAAAAATGTCTCTCCTTCCACAGTCCCCATGGGACTTACTATGCAGTGGCAGGACTGGCCCTACAACCTTCCACCTTCACTGCCCGTGTCCACCACCTACATTCTAACCTACATAAAGGGGAGACTAAGAAAAGGGAAAAATTGTCACATAGCAGGTAATCATCTTGGGAAAAAGGTCTGTAGCATTTTCTTCTCCTACCCATGGGGTAAAGGGAGGAGGTTGCTCTCTGCTTATAACCAAGTGAAGAAGCTCCAAAAGGACCACTCGATGTGGTAAGAAGTGTCTGCAAGAAAGAGAGATGAGAGGGGCGCCTGGGTTGCTCAGTGGGTTTGGCCTCTGCCTTCAGCTCAGGTCATGGTCTCAGGGTTTTGGGATCGAGCCCTGCATTGGGCTCTCTGCTCAGCTGGAGCCCTCTTTCCTCTCTCTCTCTCTCTCTTCCTGTCTCTCTGCCTCCTTGTGATCTCTCTGTCAAATAAATAAATAAAGTAAAAAAAAAAAAGAGAGAGAGAGAGATGAGCATTTCAATCCTTCTTTAGACTATCATGTTGTATCTGTTTTCTGTTCCTATTGTGTTGGGAGGAAAGGAATGGACAGTTTAGAGAAAACCAGCAGCCTGAGGCCAGCCTGCATAATTACTGTTTGGTGGGGCAATTAGACAAAGGGGTGGCAGCCAGCTTTCAGCTGTTGTGCCAGTGCTCTGCTAAGGAGGCCTGTCTAAGGACAAAGAGCAATAAGTCAACACAAAAAATATGTCACCATGCTTGTTGGAAGATCCCAGCAGGTCACATGTCTCCTACAAGAGAGCCAAAAATAGCAGGCAGTGTTCGGTAGTAGGACAAGTTAACAAGGGATGTTTCACTCTCCCTACACTCAATTTCTTGTCTGCTTTGCATAAGTTATGTGGGAAGAGGGGAAAAAAAAACTATACAGAAGTGGAGGGGAGGATCTGAGATTAAAGTTTAAATTGTATTAAATTGGATATCTCCTGGGGGGAGAGAGAAGACTATGGAAGAATAGGTGACCTGCATTTCATCTGGTCCCTTGAATTCAGCTAGTTATCTAGCAAATCATTCTAAAAACCTGTGAATTCAACCTGAGATCTAAGAAAAGAATTGCTGAAATTCTACAAATAGAAAAGTCACCACTATTCTAGAGGTATGGAGACATGAATCTGAGAGGATATATGGGAAGATAAACCATGGGGGGAGGGAGAATCTATAAGCCAGCTACTGGATGACATAGCATCAGAGTGCAAAATGAGAACTTTTAGAAGTCTACTCCTAGGAGAGACATCCCTACATGATGGAGGCTCAGGTGATCAAGTGGGGCAGAATCCTAGGTGAGACAGTGTGGTCTCAGGATCCCCAGGGTCACAGAAAGAACAAGGGGTGCCTCAGTACATCAGAGTTCCCAAGCTTTGGAGTGAGGGAAGCCAGATACCATTTGTGAGACCCAGAATGACTTCTCAGCTAGGTGTTGCCATAAACCAGGAACTGCTCTACATCTTGTGACTGCTCTCTAAGCAGGGGTCCAGCAAGTGACAAGTGCTGGGAGACCCTGTACCTTCCCCAGGGAGGAATGGCAGAGGTGGGTGCATGCACAATCAGGCAGCCACTCCCTGAGCAGGAGCCCAGTGAGCTGGGAGGCTGTGCTGAGACTGCCCTCCCCCAGCCCTGGGAGAATTGGTAGTGTGCAGTAAAGCAGTCTGGAGTTTGGTGCATCAAAGAGGATTGACTGTTTTTCCCTGAGAGTTCACTGAAGAGTGAGGGCCCCAATTGTTCAGCTCTGGGGCACTCCCATTTTAACTTTTTTTTCATCCTCTAAAGCTGCAAGAAAAGCCTTCAGGTAACAAAATCCACATAGAGCAATCTGAATCAGCTTACACTGAGCATGACCCACTTGCAAGGGTGGTGTAACTCCAACCACACAAAGACATTTGAGAATTAGTGCAACAGGCCCCTCCTCTAGAAAACTAGCAGGAACATCAGTTGAATACCCAGTTTATGAATCACTCAGAACTGAAAAACTCCTACATTAGGCGAAAATAGTGTACAGAATTCAAGGATTTTGCTCATGGGGTTTTACACTTCCAGTTTAAAGTTTTCTTTTTCTTTTTCTTTTTTCCCCCTTTTCAACTACTTTCTCATTTTACCAACTGTTTGTTTTTAAGTCTTGTTTTAATTTTCATTTTTACATTTTACAGATATATCCTTCATTTTTATCTCTCTCTCTCATATATATATATACATATATATATGTATATATATATATGCATATTTCTTTCTTTGTAATTTTGGGATTTAGTGTCTTCTAACAAACAGACCAAAATACACCCAGGACCAAGTGGACCACCCTGTTTTGTCAACCTGTGAGATTATATCCCCTCTCCTTCCCCCCACCTTTTTTTTTTCTTTTCTTTTTTGGTTTCTAACCTCTTCAGATTTGTCCAGGATTCATTTCACTGAGGCCATGGTTGGTATTTTTTATTTTGTTCTCTAATTCATCTAGTCTTCTTTGGGCAAAGTAACTAGAAGGAAGAATTAACAACAACAACAACAAAAGGACTCTCTACCACAGATCTAATCAATATGGATATATATGCTTCTGAAGATGTTTCAAAAAATAAAAATGGGTGGAAGACCCCCAAACTCATTCTATGAAACTTGCATTACCTTGATCCCCAAACTAGATAAAGATCCTATCAAAAAGGAAAATTACAGCCCCAAATCCCTGATTAGCATGGATGCAAAAATTCTCAACAAGATATTAACCAATAAGATCCAACAGTACATTAAAAGGATTATTCACCACAACCAGGTGGGATTTATTACTGGGATGCAAGGATGATTCGACATTCTCAAATCAAAATGATAGATCGCATTAACAAAAGAAAGGACAAGAACCATATGACCCTCTCGATAGTTGCAGAAAAAGCATTTGACAAAATACAGCATTCTTTATTGATTAAAATTCCCTACAGTGTAGGGATAGATGGAATGTACCTCAATATCATAAAAGCCATCTACAAAAAATCCACAGTGAATATCATTCTCAACAGGGAAAAACAGAGCTTTTCCCCAAAGGTCAGGAGCATAACAGGGATGTCCACTCTCACCAGTGTTTTTCAGCATAGTACTAGAAATCCTAGCCTCAACAATCAGACAACACAAAGAAATAAAAGGCATCTAAATCAGCAAAGAAGAAGTCAAATTCTCGCTTTTTGCAGATCACATGATATTTTGTGTGGAAAACCCAAAAGACTACCCCAAAATTGCTGTGACTAATATAGCAATTCAACAATGTGGCAGGATATAAAATCAATGCAGAAATCAGTTACATTTCTATACACCTACAATATAAATGAAGAAAAAGAAATTAAGGAACCAATTCCATTTACAATAGCAACAAAAACCATAAGATGCCTAGGAACAAACCTAACCAAAGAGGTAAAGGATTTGTACTCTAAAAACTACAGAACACTTATGAAAGAAACTGAGGAAGACAGAAAGAAATGGAAAAACATTCCATGCTCATGTATTGGCAGAATAAATATTGTTAAAATACCTGTTCTACCCAAAGCAATCTACACATTCAATGCAATCCCTATCAAAATACCATTGACATATTTCACAGAGCTGGAACATATAACCCTAAAGTTTGTATGGTACCAGAAAAGACCCCAAGTAGCCAAAGGAATGTTGAAAACCAAACCAAATCTCAAGGCATCACAATGTCTGACTTCAAGCTATATTACAAAGCTCTGATCATCAAGATAGTATGGTACTGGCACAAAAAAGACACATAGATCAATGGAACAGAATAGGGAACCCAGATATGGACCCTCAACTCTATGGTTAACTATCTTTGACAAAGCCGGAAAGAATATGCAATGGAAAAAGAACAGTCTCTTCAACAAATGGTGTTGGGAAAATTGGACAGCCACATGTAGAAGAATAAACTGGACCATTCTCTTACACCATACACAAGTATAGACTCAAAATGGATGACAGACATAAATGTGAGACAGGAATACATCAAAATCCTAGAAGAGAGCATAGGCAGGAACCTCTTTATCCTCTGCTGTAGCAACTTCTTAATAGATGTGTCTCCAAAGGCAAGGGAAACAAAAGCAAAAATGAAATTTTGGGACTTCTTCAAGATAAAAAGCTTCTGCACAGCAAAGAAAACAGTCAACAAAACTAAAAGGCAACCAAAAGAATGGGAGAAGATATTTGCAAATAACATATCAGATAATGAGCTAGTATCCAAATCTATAAAGAACTTCTCAAACTCAACACCCAAAAAACAAATAATCCAACCAAGAAATGGGCAGAAGACATGAACAGACATTTCTCCAAAGATGATGTACAAATGGCTAACAGACATATGAAAAAATGCTCCACATCACTTGGCATCAGGGAAATACAATGAATTACCACCTCAAACCAATCAGAAGGGCTAAAATTAACAGGACAGGAAACAACAAATTTTGGTGAGGGTGCAAAGAAATGGAAGCCTCTTACACTGTTGGTGGGAATGCCAGTTGGTACAGCCACTCTGGAAAGCAGTATGGAAATTCCTCAAGAAGTTAAGAATAGAGCTACCCTATGACTCAGTAATTGCATTAGTATGTATTTATCCCAAAGATACAAATGTAGTGATCTGATGGGGCACCTGCACCCTAATATTTATAGCAGCAATGTCCAAACTGTGGAAGAGCCTAGATGTCTATCGATGGATGAATGAATAAAGAAGATGTGGTTCACATATACAATGGAATACTACTCAGCCATCGGAAAGGATGAATAGTTACTGTTTACATTGACATGGATGAAACTGGATGCTGACATGGATGAACTGGATGGAACCTAGACTGAGCAAAATAAGTCAATTAGAGAAAGACAATTGTCATATGATTTCACTCATATGTGGAATATAAGAAACAGCACAGAGGATCATAGGGTAAGGGAGGGAGAAAAACCAAAAGTGACTCTTAACTACAGGAAACAAACTGAGGGTTGCTGGAGAGGAGGTGAATAAATGCAGGAATGGGGTAACTGGGTGATGGGCATTAAGGAGGTTATGTGATGTGATGAGCACTGGGTTTTATACACAACTGATGAATTATTGAATTCTACATCTGAAACTAATGATGTATTTATATGCTGGCTAATTGAATTCAAATTAAAAAAAGAAAAATGAAAAAAATATATTAAATTGTACTGGGCTTGGCTATTTGTTTTATATATACACTTACAGTTGAATGTTAAGTCATGGAATGAGTCTGAAAGACTTCCCAGTGATTGGGAAGGATGATTCATTTTAACACAGGAAAAAGCAGCATTTCAGAAAAAGTAAAAAGTTTTCTTGTTTATGCAGCACTGAATTCCGACCTTTCATTTCTATATCAAATGCATTTCTGGGATCTTCTTCCACATTGAAGGATCAATGTTTCATTGCTCGACAAGGGCCATGCCTCCCAAGAATTAGTGCTGTAAAATCAATGTATGTTTGATGTATGAGGACATGTCTATGCACATGTGTTTATCAAAAAGTCTAGGAAATGATGTACATATATCTACCTATGAAATCTTTGCATTACCAAATGCTCCCCTTCTCCCTACCCTCTCAATTCCCATAGGACACCAATGAATGAAGGAGGGTCAGATTTTCATTTACTTAGTAAATGCAGTGCCACTTCTGGAGAGGTGAAGGTGTGGGAAGTACCCCTAAATAGAGTGGGTGGGCAGGGGGTACTGAGAAAAAGTTTTGTTATTTTGCATATTTATATGCAGCCTCTGAATGGGGTCTGGGAAGCAGGGAGCTTTTGGGAGAATCAGATACCTTCCTTGGATGCCATGCGATCTGCTCAGCCCCAACAGGTTGAAGAGAATGGGTTGGGGATGAGATTCAGGCCAGCCAAGTTACTTACCTCTTGGAATTTTGGTTCACTTAATGCTGTTCCTCTGAGTCCTTGGGCCCCAGATTAGGACTTGTGGCAGCAGCCAGAGTAATCAGCCAATGACTGACTACTGCACTGCCATGGAAGTAGGAGCTCTGGTGGCTGTGATAGGATTACAGGGCCTAGATCCACTCAAACAGAAGCCATATCCAGAGCTGGAGCCATGGCAGGAAGCTGTTGCACAGAAGGCATTTGAAGGGCACTTGGGAAGCTGTTTAGTTGTGAAGCCCTTGGAAGGTGTTCGGCAAGCCAACAGTTTCACTGGCAGCATACCTTAGCAGGACTAACTCAGATGAATTAAATAGTAATCAAGCTTTTTTTTTTCTTATGAAATTTAACCACATTATGTGGGCAATATATGGGTAAAATAAACAATCAGAAAGAGAACTCTACCCAGGTACCTTCTTTAAGAAGATACCTTCTCTAGGTTAATATAGATAGGTATGTATATTTGTGTGTGTGTGTGTGTGTGTGTACATATATATGTATAGATACATCTATACATATATATCCATAAATCTATATAGCCTCAGCCAGTTATTTGTAGAAACTCAGCCACTGGGTGTTGGGGAGTGGCTGGGCTAAGTGTCACTTTACCTTGGCCTTCAAGATTATCATTCCAAGGCTCATGCCTTCTCTGACTAGACTTCTCTCTGTTGCCCATCCTCTTCCCTTTTTCCTTACTCCTTTATTCCAACCTATTCTTCTTAGGCTTGTGAGTCTTATCACAGAGTGACTTACCTGGTTTCTGATAAGACATCCTTCTTGTGGTCATATCAGAGGAAAAGCTTGTGACAAGGGCACATTTCCTGAAATATCTGAGCTCTGAGGTGTGGTGTGGCGCAAAGAGGAGCAGGTGGAGGCTTTTACACAAGCAGAGAAGGTGAAGGTCATTCATGGCATTCTCCTACCTTCTCACTCATCCCTCCCAGGGCGGCTCTATGAGGGCTCCCAAGTGGCCTTTCCAATGCCTATGGATGAAAGAAAGATTCATAAAGACACATCTTTTCCTTAGGCTGGGGGCCCCCAAGGAAAACAAACATTGGGTTAGAGATTTGGGGGCTCCAGGTATCAGTGTGTCTATCCTTTCTTAGGAAACACCTGGTCACACCCTTGCCTTTAACCCATTTGAAGGAGGGCAAGAAGAAGGGAGGTCACTTGGTGACACTGGGGCTGAGAGTGCTAAGTGGATTAAAAGAGACTTTGCAAGAAGTATATATAAAACTTAGTGACTCGTTGTCTGTGCAAGATGAAGAATATGAGTTAATCAGGAATGGTGTCATCAGTGCCCAGTCTGACAGCTAAGGGAATAGAATTATCATGACTGAGAGAAGGAAGGAAAGTGGAGAGCTCCTTTTACAGAATTTTGCATTTGAAATCACAGTAGGACTTTGAGGTGGATGTATGCTCAGGATGTTTGGAGAGATGAGCCTGGGACCTGGTGACTGACTCTTTCTTTCTTCCTTCCTTCCTTCGTTTCTTTTTCTTCTTTCCTTCTCTCTTTCTTTCTTTCTTTTCTCCTTCCTTCCTTCCTTCCCCCTTCCATTCCCCTACTCACCAAGAACCTATTGAGTCCTTGTACTGTCCAAATCACCAAGAACCTATTGAGTCCCTTGTATAATGGGGCCAGTAGATAGTACCTATGATGTTTATTTTGCCTTGGGGTTTCCAATTAGCTGAAAGTGGTGAGTGAGCACAAAAATATCTAAAATTATAAACCACTGATGTCAAATGTCAAAATCCATGAAGGATGTGTCTACTTTATTAATAGCACAATGTTCTCAGTAGTTTCCAGCTTATGGTACAACTGTGAGTATCCCCAGACATTATGGGATGCATGTACTAGAGACTCTTCATTTCCCTGAGAACACATATCCATACAAATTCTCCACATATACACACACATATCCTAGCCCATCAGCTGTTTTGCTACAAATACCTCTGTCACCCTGTGTAAGGAGAACATGTTTGACATCACCAACATTATTTCTGGATTATCCCAGTAACTTCACTGGAAACAGTGACTCAGAGCTATTCAATTCTCAAACCCATGCACAGGTTGTGTGTGTGTGTGTGTGTGTGTGTGTGTGTGTGTGTGTGTGTGTATTAAGATGGTATTCAAAAATCCACTGAACTAGTAACAACTTAGGAGCAGAGGACATGTTTTATCACCTTTGAATTCCTAAGCAATGATGGACTGAGAGTTGATCACATGAATGTGTTTAATTAGCCTTTGTTAAATTAAAATAAAAAATCTGAGAGACAGGAACCATGTCTAGGAACACAGTCAATGAGAAGCTGGAGACCAGAAAGGAAGAGTCACAGAGGCCATAGGTTTTGGCTAAGCATTGGAGTTCCTATGAACTGTGTTTATGTGAAGGAATCCTAAAGAAGTGGGGCTGGACATTTCCAGGCAACCACTCCTTTTCTGAGGAGATCAGATACACTATTGTTGCCCTGCTCCCTTCCCAGAGTCCTAAATTAGACATCAGTTTCCTAACACTCTGACTGCAGCTGGAACCCCATGAATATCCCCATGAATACTCCAGATGCTCCTTCCTGTCCCCATGCCTGTGGCCAGAACATGATCTCCCCTGTTAAATCCCAAATTCTATCCTGGGCACAGTATCAGGAGAAAGGTCTTCCAAGGTAAAGAAAGCATCTTCAGCCCTGAGGCCAATATACCTGCTGAGACTCAAGTGCCACAAGAACATGATAGAAATACAGGAGAGAGAAGCATAGCAGAGAAATGAGCAGGGTGGGAGTACTTAGCTGTCAGAAGCCCAGACATGGGGCAAAAGCATAAGGAACTCCATGGGAACAAATTGGTTTGAGAATAGAACATGTTCTTCTATGTTTGATGCATTTTATTTGGATTTAAGTTTGCCTTAACTCCAGCTGAGATGTCCTGTCAGCAGAACCAGTAGCAGTGGCAACCCATCCCAAGCATTTCCCAAAGTGCTCCAGCCCTAAGTGTTCCCTCAAGTGTCCACCCAACTGTCCACCTCCAGTCTCTTCTCACTGTGGCCCCAACTCTAGGGATGCTGGGTGTTGCCTGAACCACCAGAGGCTTTTTCTCTTCCACTGGCACTGACACCAGAACACAAGCAGCTGTGAGTGTGAGCCCTTGGTGGTGGTGGTGGGGGGAGGGTGCCTCAGCTTCTGCCATGACTCTGGGGACTGCTGCTGACCTGGGCCCTGAGGACCACCAATAAGTAACGAAGAGAGAGAAAATAATCCTGGGCCTGCCCCGCCAGGTGTTTTCTCTTCTTCCCTCTCCTCCCTATAACTTGGAGGCTGAAAAAGTCCAAGGACACTCAGAATATTTGAACAGTAGCTATTTTGGGTTGACCCATCATCCAATTGCTCACTAGACATTCTAACGTTTTCCTCTGATTTTTTCCTGATGTGACAATAAACCTCACATTTTCTGCTTACATTGTGCTTTGGTCTTTATCATTCCTTCTTCATTTAGGGTCAATTACCAGTAACCTAGCTCTCCTCCTCCCCAACAAATCACACACTTTTCACTCAACCTTCTAGCTTCTTCATTTACTCTCAGGAGCTCCAAAATGATAGCCCATCCTGGGCTTTCATAAGAGCCACTAACTTTTATCCTTGCCTCTTATCTGCTTGACTCTGAGACCCAAGAACAATGATCTGGGTTCCACACCCTCCCAGGCCCCATGAAAAGGTGATGGTCTTCTGATGCCACCTCATTCTCTGCCCTTCAGTCCTCTTCACAGAAGGCTCCAACATTCATGGACCTGTGCACAGGCTCTCAGGTTGCTTTGTCTCTTGCCCTGTGGGTCCACAGATGGCTGGAAAGTCACAAAGACAATAAAAGGCTGAGCATCCCAAGGAGTTCATGGTTTTTGGCATTACAGATTTTGTGGCCAGGGAGAAGAGTGCCTTCTATCCTGCTACTTAGCTATTGCTAAAATTTTATCAGTATATGATCCTGAGTTCCTTTTTCCTTCTCTTGTGTTTTCATAGACCTCAAATGAACACAATGGAATTAATCATAACCCTTGGGGCATGCATGCTACACTCTCATCTTTGATTCATATGACCCTTGTTATGTATTCATGTATTTATTCCTCTAAATTTATTTATCCTTCTATCCTATATTTTATTTAATAAAAATAATCATTGTTCTTGGGAAGCCTGAAGAAAATTCAGTTGGTTAAGTGTCTGCCTTTGGCTCAGGTTATGATGCCAGGGTTCTGGAATCAAACCCCACGTCAGACTCCTTGCTAAGTGGGGAGCCTGCTTCTCCTTCTCCCTCTGCCTGCTGCTCCCCCACTTATGCTTTCTCTGTCAAATAAGTAAAATCTTTAAAAAATAATTTTTATTGTTATTTCCCTGTTTGAGCACATTGATATAATTCATTAACAGTTTTTTGTTGTTGTTTTTTATTTGTTTGTTTGTTTTTGGTTTTAGTTTCATGAAACATATGCTGGAGGAGAAGCAATATGGTGGAGGAGTGAAGGATTCTATTTCAACCGATCCCCTGAATTTAGCTGGATATCTATAAAGCCAGTCTGAACATCCACAAAATCAGCCTGAGAAGTAAGATTTATACATCTGGCTCTCTACTACAGGAGCAGAGGATTGTCCGTTGAGAGGTGCAAAGAATGGAGTTGTGATTGCACAGATAGATATTGAAGGATAAACAGAAGGGGGAGGGGGCCACCAGAAACTACCCACTGGAAAGTAAAATAATACCCTAGTGCAAAAGAGTCCTGCACCTGGGGACCACCAATAGCTTGCAGAGCAGTGGTAGAGGTATGGAAAGTGCCCAATAACAGTACTCAAGCAGAATCCAGGAGCTCCAGGGTTAATGCTGGGAGCAGGGTGGCCGCTTGGGCAGACCTGTACCTGTGGACCTTGGGGACTGGCCATCACTGCAGCCACTGCCCACACCCTCCCAGACTGTGATTGCTTAGAAGCACAGGGGACAGAGAAAAGTGGTGGTCTGGGTCAATCCCTGAGACGATCACTGGGGGCATGCACTGCCTGTGGGAGGTTGTGGCTTTCAGTGGTGCTTATAGAGGGGGAGACTGTTCTGGAGGATTTAGAGAGAAGCAGAGTGTGGCTTCTCTCCTCTGGGGCAGAGATCTGGATATGGACATTTTCCTTTGCTCTGACTGGCCAAAAATGTGGGAAAAGCCACCAGAGAACAAAAGCCACTAGAGAACGAAAGCACAGAAAAAAACCTTCCAAGGAGCCTAGCCCCTTGATAGGGGACAGGGCAGCTCCATCCAAGCAGGACTGACTGAAAAACAATAGGGCAGGTCCCTACCCCAGAAGACAAGCTGGAAGAACAAGAGGATGACATCCTGAGGTTCCCCATAAAACTGTAAAACACTACACCAGGGGAAAATAGTATACTGAACTCCTGGTGTTGCATCACAGCCTGTGTATTTCTTAGATACAACTTTTTAATTTGTTCTCATGTTTCTTCTCTGTTTTTTCTTTTTACCTACTTAGCATTTCAACTAGATGCTTACTACAACAAATTCCATAGTAACTTTTTAACCTTTACTGTTTCACACATACACTCTTTTCCCTCTTTCATATATAGATAGATAGATAGATAGATAGATAGATATAAACTTCAATGTAGTCCTTTTTCCCCTATTCAACACTACCTTTATATATATATATATATATTTCCCTGTAACTCTGGGAAGTAGTGTTCTCTAACAAAGAACAAAATACATCCAGGAAGAAGTGAAATAACATGCCTCACCCACATTAAGAGATTATAGCCCCCATCCTTTCACCCCCCTCTTTTTTCCTTTTTTTTTTAAACATTTTTAAAGTTTATAAATCTTATTCTTGGGTTTCATTTTGGTTGGGTTTTCTTGGTGGTGGCTTCTGACCAATCTGAACTTTCCTAGGGTGCATCTTGCCTGGATTGTGGTTGATATTTTTGACTCTGAACATTCCCTCAACCACCCCTTCACAGAATGACTAGGAGAAGGAGCTTCCAACAAAGAAAAAAGAAAAAAAAAAAAAAAACCAGAGACAATGGCCTCTCCCACAGACATAATGGATATGGATATAAGCAAGATGTCAGAAATAGACTTTAGGGTAAAATTTATGAAGACAATGGCCAGGATGGAGAAAACCATTAACAGCAACATAGATTCTCTAAGAGCGGAAATGAGAGCTTTTCAAGCCAAACTAAAAAATGCTATAAATGAGATGCAATCAAAACTAGATACTCTAATAGCTACGGTAAGTGAGGCAGAAGAATGAATTTGTGATCTAGAAGACAAACTGATAGAAAGGAAAGAACAGGAGGAGGCCTGGAACAAACATTTAAAATCCATGAAAACAGAATTAGAGAAATAAATGACACCATGAAACATTTCAATGTCAGAATTATTGGGATCCCTGGTTGGGAGGGAGGACTAGAAGACGTATTTGAGCAAACTGTAGCTGAGAACTTCCCCAATCTGGGGAATGAAACAAACGTTCAGGTCCTAGAGGCAGAGAAGACCCCTCCCAAGATCAAGGAGAACTGACCAATGCTCCAGCATGTAATAGTAAAACTAGAAAATCTTAGAACCAAAGAAACCATCTTAGGGCAATTAAGGGGAAGAGGTTCCTTATGTACAAAGGGAGGAACATCAGAATAATGTCAGACCTGTCCACAGAGACCTGGCAAGCCAGAAAGGGCTGGCAAGACAAATTCAGGTTACTAAATGAAAAGAACATGCAGCCAAGAATAGTTTATCCAGCAAGGCTATCATTCAGAATGGATGGGGAGATAAAGAGTTTACAAGACTGACAGAAGATGAAAGAATATGTGACCACTAAGCTGGCCCTGCAAGAAATATTAAGGAAGGGGGGGGTCTATAAAAGGAGAAAGATCTCAAGAGTGATGTAGAACAGAAATTTACAGAGACAATCTATAGAAACAGGGGCTTCACGGGCAACATGATGACAGTAAAATCATATTTTTCAATAATCACTCTCAATATGAACAGCCTAAATGCTCCCATGAAACAGCACAGGGTTGCAGACTGGATAAAAAGACAGGACCCATCCATATGCCATCTACAAGAGACTAATTTTGAACTTAAATATATATCCAGACTGAAAGTGAAGAGATGAAGAACCATTTTTCATGGGAATGGACCTCAAAAGAGAGGTGGGGTAGTAATTCTCATATCAGACAAGTTAGATTTTAAGCTAGGGACTGTAGTTAGAGATACAGAAGGATACTATATCATTCTTAAAGGGTCTATACAACAAGAGAATTTAACAATTGTAAATATCTGTGCCCCCAACATGAGAGCAGCCAAGTACATAAGCCAACTATTAACCAAAATAAAGAGATGTGTTGATAACAATACGTTAATTGTAGGAGACCACAACACTCCACTGTCAGCAATAGACAGATCATCTAAGCAGAAAACCAACAAAGAAACAAGAGCCTTGAATGACACACTGGACCAGATGGACCTCATAGATATATACAGAACATTCCACCCTAAAACAACAGAACACTAATTTTTTTCGAGCACACGTGGAACTTTCTCCAGAATAGATTACATACTCGGTCACAAAGCAGGTCTCAACTGATACTAAAAGACTGAGATTATTCCCTGCATATTCTCAGACCACAATGCTTTGAAACTTGGAAAACAATCACAAGAAAAAAAAAATTGGAAAAAATTCAATCACTTGGAAGCTGAAGACCATCCTACTTAAGAATGTTTGGGTCAACCAGGAAATCAAAGAACTTAAACAATTCTTAGAATTGTTTAATTCATGGAATTCATGGAATGAGAATGAAAACACATCAGTCCAAAACCAATGGGATACTACAAAGGCGGTTCTAAAGGGAAAATACATAGCCATCCAAACCTCACTCAAAAAAATAGAAAAATCTTGAATTCACCAACAAACTTCACACCTTAAGGAACTGGAGAAAAAACAAATGAAGCCTAAGCTATGCATGAGGAGAGAAATAATTAAGATTAGAAGAGAGGTCAATGAATTAGAAACCAGAAATATAGTAGAGCGCATCAATGAAACTAGAAGCTGGTTCTTGAAAGAATTAATAAGATCGATAATCCACTGGCCAGACTTATCCAAAAGAAAAGAGAAAGGACCCAAATTAATAAAATTATGAATAAAAAGGGAGAGATCATGACTAAACCAAGGAAATAGAAACAATTATCAGAAATTATTATCAACAGCTATATGCCAATAAATTAAGCAACCTGGAAGAAATGGAAGGCTTCCTGGAAACCTATAAACTACCCAGATTGAAACAGAAGACACTGACAACCTTGGCTAGACAATAACCAATAACAAGATTGAAGCAGTGATCAAAAACCTCCCAGAAAACAAGATTCCAGATGGTTTCCCAGGGGAATTCCACCAAACATCTAAAGAAGAAATAATACCTATTCTTCTGAAGCTGTTTCAAAATATAGAAACAGAAGGAAAACTTCCAGACACTCAATGAGGCCAGCATTACCTTCCCCAAACCAGACAAAGACCCCATCAAAAAGGAGAATTTCAGACCAATATCTCTCATGAATATGGATACCAAAATTCCCAACAAGATTCTAGCTAATAGGATCCAACAGTGCATTAAAAGGATTATCCGTCATGACCAGGTGGGATTGATTCTTGCGATGCAGGTGTGGTTCAACAATTGCAAATTAATCAATGTGATAGAACACATTAATAAGAGGAGAAAGAGGAAACATATGGTCCTCTCAATTTATGCAGAAAAGGCATTTGACAAAATACAGCATCCATTCCTGATTAAAACTTTTCAGAGTGTGGGGATAGAGGGAACATTCCTCAATTTCATAAAAACCATCTATGAAGAGCCCACAGAGAATATCATTCTCAATGGGGAAAAGCTGAGAGCTTTTCCTTTAAGATCAGGAACACAACAAGGATCCCCACTGTTGCCACTATTGTTCAACATAGTACGAGAAGTCCTAGCCTCAGCAATCAGATAATAAAAGGAAATGAAAGGTATTCAAATTGGCAACTAAGAAGTCAAATTCTCTCTCTTCACTGATGACATGTTACTTTACGTGGAAAACCCGAAAGACTCTACCCCTAAATTACTAGAACTCATATAGCAATTTAGTAAGCTGGCAGGATACAAAAGCAGTGCACAGAAATCAGTTGCTTTCCTATACATGAACAAAGTAACTATAGAAACAGAAATTAGGGAATAGATTCCATTTACAATAGCACCAAAAACTCTAAGATACCTAGGAATAAACTTAACCAAAGAGGTGAAGGATCTATACTCTAGAAACTACAGAACACTTATTAAGGAAATTGAAGAAGACATAAAAAGATGGAAAAACATGCCAGGCTCATGGATTGGAAAAATAAACATTGTTAAAATGTCTATGCTGCCCAGAGCTATCTATACTTTCAATGCCATACAGATAAAAATACCAATGGCATTTTTCAAGATTCTGAAATGAAGAATCCTAAAATTTATATGTAACCAGAAAAGACCTCAAATAACCAAGGAAATGTTGAAAAAGGAAAACAAAATATTACGACGCCTGATTTCAAGCTATATTACAAAGCTGTGATCACCAAGACAGCATGGTACTGGCACAAAAACAGATATATAGATCAAGGGAATAGAATAGAGAGCCCAGATATGGACCCTCGGCTCTATGGTCAACTAATCTTCAACAAAGCATGAAAAAATACTCAGTGGAAAAAAGATAGTCTCTTCAGTAAATGGTGCTGGCAAAATTGGACATCTATATACAGAAGAATGAAACTGGACCATTCTCTTACATCATACACAAAGGCAAAATTAAAAGAGATGAAAGACCTCAATGTGAGACAAGAATCCATCAAAATCCTAGAGGAGAACATAGGCAGTAACCTCTTTGACCTAGGCCACAGCAATTTCTTTCAAGAGACATCTCCAAAGGCAAGGGAAACAGAAGTGAAAATGAACTTTTGGGACTTCATCAAGATAAAAAGCTTCTACACAGCAAAAGAAACAGTCAACAAAACTAAGAGGCAACCCATGGAATGGGAGAAGATATTCACAAATAACAGTACAGATAAAGGGCCGATATCCAAGGTCTAAAAGGACCTTCTCAAACTCAACACCCAAAAAACAAGGAATTAAGTCAAGAAACAGTCAGAAGACCTGAACAGGCACTTCTCCGAAGAAGACATCCAAACGGCTAACAGACACATGGGAAAATGTTCATCATCATTATCCATCAGGGAAATTAAAATCAAAACCACATTGAGATACCAACTTACACCAGTTAGAATGACAAAAATTGACAGGGCAAGAAACAACTATGTTGGAGAGGTTGTGGAGAAAGGGGAACCCTCTTACACTACTGGTGGGAAGGCAAACTTGTACAGACACTCTAGAAAACAGTATGGAGTTTCCTCAGAGCATTAAAAATAGAGCTACCCCAGGACCCAGGATTGCAGTACTGGGTATTTACCACAAATATATAGATGTAGTGAAAAGAAGGGACTCACGCATCCCAATGTTCATGGCAGCAATGTCCACAATAGCCAAATTGTGGAAGGAACCAAGATGTCCTTTGATAAATGAATGGATAGAGAAGATGTGATCCAATATACAATGGAATATTATTCAGCCATCAGAAAGGATGAATGCCTACCTTTTGCATCCACATGGATGGAACTGGAGGAGATTATGCTAATTGAAATAAGTCAAGCAGAAAAAGACAATTATCATATGGTTTCATTCATATGTGGAACATAAGGAATAGCGTGGAGGACCACAGGGCAAGGGAAGGAAAACTGAATGGGAAGAAATCAGAGGGGGAGACAAACCATTAGAGACTCTGGACTCCAGGAAAAAAACTGAGCATTACAGAAGGGAGTGTGGTGGGGGGATGGGGTAACCAGGTGATGGGTATTAAGGAGGACACGTGTTGGGATGAGCACTGAATGTTATACACAACTAATGAATTATTGAACAGTTCATCAAAAACTAATGTTGATTGAGCATAATAATAAAAAGTTAAAAATTTTAGGGGGGAGGAGTCAAGATGGCGGAGAAGTAGCAGGCTGAAACTACTTCAGGTAGCAGGAGATCAGCGATAGCTTATCTAAAGATTGCAAACACCTACAAATCCAACGGGAGATCGAAGAGAAGAAGAACAGCAATTCTACAAACAGAAAATCAACCACTTTCTGAAAGGTAGGACTGGCAGAGAAGTGAATCCAAAGCGAAGGGGAAGACAGACTGCGGGGGGAGGGGCCGGCTCCCGGCAAGTGGCGGAGCAATGGAGCACAAAATCAGGACTTTTAAAAGTCTGTTCCGCTGAGGGACATCGCTACAGAGGCTAAACCGGGGTGAAGCCCACATGGGGTCAGCGTGGCCTCAGGTCCCGCAGGGTCACAGAAGGATCGGGGGTATCTGAGTGTCGCAGAGCTTGCAGGTATTAGAACGAGGAAGCTGGCTACAGAGACAGAGCCGAGGAATGAGCTCTCAGCTCAGGGTTACCTTGAACCGGTCGCAGGCTGGGCGAGCTCGAGCGCAGGTGGAGGCCAGGGAGATGGGAGTAATTGGGCGCTATTCTCTGAGGGCGCACTGAGGAGTGGGGCCCAGAGCTCTCAGCTCCTCTGGGTTGTAGACTGGGCGGCCGCCATCTTCATTCCCGTCCTCCGGAACTCTACGGAAAGCATTCAGGGAACAAAAGCTTCTGAAACCAAACCCGAGCTGATTACTCAGCCCGGTCCCTGGTAAGGGCCCTGCAATTCCACCTGGGGCAAGGACACTTGGGAATCACTACAACAGGCCCCTCCCCCAGAAGATCAACAAGAAATCCAGCCAGGACTAAGTTCACCTACCAAGGAGTGCAGGTTCAATACCAAGGAGAGCAGCAGAATTCCAGAGGAGGAGAAAGCAAAGCACGGAACTCATGGATTTCTTTCTTTCTTTTTTTTTTTTTTTATAATTTTATTTTTTTTTCAGCATAAGAGTATTCCTTGTTTTTGTACCACAGAACGCATGGATTTCTCCCCATGATTCTTTAGTCTTGCAGTTAATAAAATTTTTTTCTTTTTTTTCTTTTTTAATATTTTTTCTTCTGCTGCTATTTTTTTTTACTTTTACCCTTTCCTTTTTTAACGTTTTTAACTAGTTTATCTAATATATATATATATATTTTTTTCTTTTTTATATATTCTTTTATTCGTTTTCTTTTTCTAATTGTTTCTTTTTTTTTTCTAAATCTCTTTTTATCCCCCTTCTCCCCCCCACGATTTGGGATCTCTTCTGATTTGGTTAAAGCGTATTTTCCTGGGGACTTTGCCACCCTTTTAGTATTTTACTTGCTCCTTCATATACTCTTATCTGGGCAAAATGACAAGGCAGAAAAATTCACCACAAAAAAAAGAACAAGAGGCAGTACCGAAGTCTAGGGACTTAATCAATACAGACATTGGTAATATGTCAGATCTAGAGTTCAGAATGACGATTCTCAAGGTTCTAGCTGGGCTCGAAAAAAGCATGGAAGATATTAGAGAAAACCTCTCAGGAGATATAAAAGCCCTTTCTGGAGAAATGAAAGAACTAAAACCTAACTAAAAGCTATTAATGAGATGCAATAAAAAATGGAGGCTCTCACTGCTAGGATAAATGAGGCAGAAGAAAGAATTAGCGATATAGAAGGCCAAATGACAGAGAATAAAGAAGCTGAGCAAAAGAGGGACAAAGAGCTACTAGACCACGAGGGGAGAATTCGAGAGATAACTGACACCATAAGACGAAAGAAGATTAGAATAATTGGGATTCCAGAAGAAGAAGAAAGAGAGAGGGGAGCAGAAGGTATATTGGAGAGATTATTGGAGAGAATTTCCCTAAAATGGTAAAGGGAACAAGCATCAAAATCCAGGAGGTGCAGAGAACCCCCCTCAAAATCAACAAAACTAGGTACACACCCCATTACCCATAGTAAAATTTACAAGTCTTAGTGACAAAGGGAAAATCCTGAAAGCAGCCTGGGACAAGAAGTCTGTAACATACAATGGTAAAAATATTAGATCGGCAGCAGACTTATCCACAGAGACCTAGCAGGCCAGAAAGAGCTGCAAGAACAACATGCAGCCAAGAATACTATATCCAGCTAGGCTATCATTGAAAATAGAAGGAGAGATTAAAAGCTTCCAGGACCAATAAAAACTGAAAGAATATGCAAACACCAAACCAGCTCTACAGGAAATATTGAAAGGGGTTCTCTAAGCCAAGAGAGAGCCTAAAAGTAGTAGATCAGAAAGGAACAGAGACAACATACAGTAACAGTCACCTTACAGGCCATACAATGGCACTAAATTCATATCTCTCAATAGTTACCCTGAATGTTAATGGGCTAAATGCCCCAATCAAAAGACACAGGGTATCAGAATGGATAAAAAAAACAAAACCCATCTATATGTTGCCTACAAGAAACTCATTTTAGACTGGAAGACACCTCCAGATTTAAAGTGAGGGGGGTGGAAAACAATTTACCATGCTAATGGACATCAGAGGAAAGCAGGGGTGGCAATCCTTATATCAGATCAATTAGATTTTAAGCCAAAGACTATAATGAGAGATGAGGAAGGACACTATATCATACTTAAAGGATCTGTCCAACACGAAGATCTAACAATTTTAAATATCTTTGCCCCTAATGTGGGAGCAGCCAACTATATAAACCAATTAATAACAAAATCAAAGAAACACATCAACAATAATACAATAATAGTAGGGGACTTTAACAAGCCCCTCACTGGAATGGACAGATCATCCAAGCAAAAGATCAACAAGGAAATAAAGGCCTTAAGTGACACACTAGACCAGATGGACATCACACATATATTCAGAACATTCCATCCCAAAGCAACAGAATACATATTCTTCTCTAGTGCACATGGAACATTCTCCAGAATAGATCACATCCTCGGTCCTAAATCAGGTCTCAACTGGTATCTAAAGATTGGGATCATTCCCTGCATATTTTCAGACCACAATGCTCTGAAGCTAGAACTCAATCACAAGAGGAAATTTGGAAAGAACCCAAATACATGGAGACGAAAGAGCATCCTTCTAAAGAATGAATGGGTCAACCAGGAAATTAAAAAAGAATTGAAAAATTCATGGAAACAAATGATAATGAAAACACAATGATTCAAAATCTGTGGGACACAGCAAAGGCAGTTCTGAGAGGATATATATAGCAGTACAAGCCTTTCTCAAGAAACAAGAAAGTCCTCAGGTACACAACCTAACCCTCCACCTAAAGGAGCTGGAGAAAGAACAAGAAAGAAACCCTAAACCCAGCAGGAGAAGAGAAATCATAAAGATCAGAGCAGAAATCAATGAAATAGAAATTAAAAAAAAAAAAACAATAGAACAAATCAACGAAACTAGGAGCTGCTTCTTTGAAAGAATTAATAAGATTGATAAACCCCTGGCCAGACTTATCAAAAAGAAAAGAGAAAGGACCCAAATAAATAAAATCATGAATGAAAGAGGAGAGATCACAACGAACACCAAAGAAATACAGACAATTATAAGAACATACTATGAGCAACTCTATGCCAACTAATTTGACAATCAGGAAGAAATGGATGCATTCCTAGAGACATATAAACTACCACAACTGAACCAGGAAGAAATAGAAAGCCTGAACAGACCCATAACCAGTAAGGAGATTGAAACAGTCATCAAAAATCTCCAAACAAACAAAAGCCCAGGTCCAGACAGCTTCCTTGGGGAATTCTACCAAACATTTAAAGAAGAACTAATTCCTATTCTCCTGAAACTGTTCCAAAAAATAGAAATGGAAGGAAAACTTCCAAACTCATTTGATGAGGCCAGCATCACCTTGATCCCAAAACCAGACAAGGATCCCATCAAAAAAGAGAACTACAGATCAATATCCTTGATGAACACAGATGCAAAAATTCTCACCATAATACTAGCCAATAGGATTCAACAGTACATTAAAAGGATTATTCACCACAATCAAGTGGGATTTATTCCAGGGCTGCAGGGTTGGTCCAACATCCACAAATCAATCAATGTGATACAACACATTAATAAAAGAAAGAACAAGAACCATATGATACTCTCCATAGATGCTGAAAAAGCATTTGACAAAGTACAGCATCCCTTCCTGATCAAAACGCTTCAAAGTGTAGGGATAGAGGGCACATACCTCAATATTATCAAGGCCATCTATGAAAAACCCACCGCAAATATCATTCTCAATGGAGAAAAAATGAAAGCTTTTCTGCTAAGGTCAGGAACACGGCAGGGATGTCCATTATCACCACTGCTATTCAACATAGTACTAGAAGTCCTAGGCTCAGCAATGAGACAACAAAAGGAAATTAAAGGCATCCAAATCAGCAAAGAAGAAGTCAAACTATCACTCTTTGCAGATGATATGATACTATATGTGGAAACCTCAAAAGACTCCACTCCAAAAGTGCTAGAACTTGTACAGGAATTCAGTAAAGTGTCAGGATATAAAATCAATGCACAGAAATCAGTTGCATTTCTTTACACCAACAACAAGACAGAAGAAAGAGAAATTAAGGAGTCAATCCCATTTACAATTGCACACAAATCTATAAGATACCTAGGAATAAACCTAACCAAAGAGGCTAAGAATCTATACTCAGAAAACTATAAAGTACTCATGAAAGAAATTGAGGAAGACACAAAGAAATGGAAAAATGTTCCATGCTCCTTGATTGGAAGAATAAATATTGTGAAAATGTCTATGCTACGTAAAGCAATCTACACATTTAATGCAATTCCTATCAAAATACCATCCATTTTTTTCAAAGAAATGGAACCAATAATCCTAAAATTTATATGAAACCAGAAAAAGACCTCAAATGGCCAAAGGAATATTGTAAAAGAAAGCCAAAGTTGGTGGCATCACAGTTCCGGACTTCAAGCTCTATTACAAAGCTGTCATCATCAAGACAGCATGGTACTGGCACAAAAACAAACACATAGATCAATGGAACAGAATAGAGAACCCAGAAATAGACCCTCAACTCTATGGTCAACTCATCTTCGACAAAGCAGGAAAGAATGTCCAATGGAAAAAAGACAGCCTCTTCAATAAATGGTGTTGGGAAAATTGGACAGCCACATGCAGAAAAATGAAATTGGACCATTTCCTTACACCACACACAGAAATAGACTCAAAATGGATGAAGGACCTCAATGCGAGAAAGGAATCCATCAAGATCCTTGAGGAGAACACAGGCAGCAACCTCTTTGACCTCAGCCGCAGCAACATCTTCCTAGGAACATTGCCAAAGGCAAGGGAAGCAAGGGGCAAAATGAACTATTGGGATTTCATCAAGATCAAAAGCTTTTGCACAGCAAAGGAAACAGCAAAACCAAAAGACAACTGACAGAATGGGAGAAGATATTTGCAAACGACATATCAGATAAAGGGCTAGTGTCCAAAATCTACAAAGAACTTAGCAAACTCAACACCCAAAGAACAAATAATCCAGTCAAGGAATGGGCAGAAGACATGAACAGACATTTCTGCAAAGAAGACATCCAGATGGCCAACAGACACATGAAAAAGTGCTCCACATCACTCGGCATCAGGGAAATACAAATCAAAACCACAATGAGATATCACCTCACACCAGTCAGAATGGCTAAAATTAACAAGTCAGGAATTGACAGATGCTGGTGAGGATGCGGAGAAAGGGGAACCCTCCTACACTGTTGGTGGGAATGCAAGCTGGTGCAACCACTCTGGAAAACAGCATGGAGGTTCCTCAAAATGTTGAAAATAGAACTACCCTATGACCCAGCAATCGCACTACTGTGTATTTACCCTAAAGATACAAACGTAGTGATCCGAAGGGACACGTGCACCCGAATGTTTATAGCAGCAATGTCTACAATAGCCAAACTATGGAAAGAACCTAGATGTCCATCAACAGACGAATGGATAAAGAAGATGTGGTATATATACACAATGGAATACTATGCAGCCATCAAAAGAAATGAAATCTTGCCATTTGCGACGCCGTGGATGGAACTAGAAGGTATCATGCTTAGCGAAATAATTCAATTGGAGAAAGACAACTATCATATGATCTCCCTGATATGAGTAAGTGGAGATGCAACATGGGGAGTTAAGGGGGTAGGAGTAGAGTAAATGAAACAAGATGGGATTGGGAGGGAGACAAACCATAAGTGACTCTTAATCTCACAAAACAAACTGAGGGTTGATGGGGGGCCGGGAGGTTGGGAGAAGGGTGTGGGGTTATAGACATTGGGGAGGGTATGTGCTATGGTGAGTGCTGTGAAGTGTGTAAACCTGGCGATTCACAGATCTGTACCCCTGGGGATAAAAATATATTATATGTTTATAAAAAATAAAATTAAAAAAAAGTATATGGAAAGAGAAAAAAATATATATATAGGCAAATAAAGGAAGAACCTCTTCAAAAAGAACCCCAAGTTTAAGATTTATATACTATCAGGGCAAACACAAAGACACAGAAACACTGGCGAAGAAAAAGATGGGAGAGTGGTTATAAATTCTCAGTGTGGGCGGGGAAGTTTGTTTTGATTCTTCCTGGATGTATCTTGATATCTTTGTTAAAGGACTCAACTTTCCTAAGATAAAGGGGGATTAAAAATTGGTTTACCTATAGGGGTAGCATTGATTGGGGAAAGGGGATTACCTTGAAGTTTAACTCTATATGAATATTAGAAAATAAAAATAATAAAGAATAAACTAGACTAAACTAAACTAAAATTTAAAAAATATTTAAAAAATATAAATGCAAAATAAAAACACAGGTGTATGTATCAAAAAGTTCAGGTTAGAAGGTTATTATAGAATTTGATGTACTGGACATCTCACTGTGATGGCAAATAGGTTAAAAAATTATCTCTCATCTATCTATCTATCTATCTATCTAATCTATCTATCTATCTATCATCTATCATCTATCATCTATAATGAACCAGAATAGTGGGAACGATTTAAAAAGAAAAGTTGTCCCATGAAGTAGTGGTGGTTTGTCTCTTGTAGTCTTTTTTTTTTTTTTTTTCTTTCCTGGTTGGTTTTCTGGGGGAGGGGCCTGCCACGTGGGTTTCAGTAAATGATGTTCCCTGAGTTAAGTCCTCCCGCCCCCCTCAAGGGGGTGGGCTCTGAGGAAACCGTTTTTTTCAGGCTTTTGTTCTCTGGAGGGTTTTATGTTTGTTCACTTTTTTTTCTCTCTCCTTGACCGCTGTTGATGGTTTTTGTAGGTTTAGAGGAAAGCAAATTGCACCCTGACCTCCCTCTCAGAAAGAAGCCTCAGTCTGGTCCCCTGTGGATTCTATAGAGCCCATATAAATTCCCCTTTGGCCACTGGCAGAGCAGGCTCCAAGTTGCGGTCCCTGGGGACACAGGATCTTCTGTTTGTATCTAAAACCACAGCAACGGTGGCTGTCTGGGCAGCTCTAGTCCACCAGAGAGGTTCCAAGCAGCGATCACACACTGAGATTTTCCCGCTGGCCCCGGGCTGGGAGTGCCTGGTTTTTCTGGGTCTAAGAGTGCCAGATTGTGCGCACCTCTCTCAGGGGAGGGTGTGGGTCGCACATGCGTCTCAGGCTCTGGTAGCAGGGCGCGGGTCCAAGAGCACCAGGCTGGGCCTTCGTGCACCTCTCTCAGGGGAGGGTGAGGGGCACACACGTCTTAGGCTCTGTTAGCATGGCTTGCTGTTCTGCCATCTGGCGAGGCTCCCAGCCCCTCCCCGGAGCCAGACCCCATGCGTTCTCAGGTGCGCTGGTGGCTCAGGGACCAAGACCTTGTTTCTCTGCCACACTCTCTCTGGCTCAGTGCCAGGGGAGGCTGTCCTGTGTCCGGGGACTTAAGCCCCTGTCCCTAGCCACCCCGATTCCCACAATTTCCCGCCCCCCCCCCCCCCGCCCCATGATCCTTTGCTCTTTTGGAGTGCTTTCAACCAGTCTCCAAGTTATTGCTGGTCCCCAGTTAATGCTACTCTCATATTAGGGGTATTACTTTCCAATCGGTCTCCTCTGGTGGCTCCCTCCCCCTTTTGTGTATCTTCTGATATCAGTCCGACATTCCCACTCCACTTCACCTGCCCACTGGCATCTTCTGCCCCTGTAGAGATCCAGACGTGTATAATTCTGATCTCAGGCTGATTTCATGGCTGATCGGAGTTCTTTGGTAGGTAATCAGCTCACTTTAGGGTACAGGTTGAAAGAGCGCCTCCTCCTACTTCCCCACCATCTTCTCTCCCAGGCTCTCCCTTTCTTTCTGAGTCTCCTGGAATCCTGAGACCACAATGATCCACCTAGAATTCTGCCCTATTCATTCCTGTGCCCTTTTCAGAAAGGGATGTCTCTCACTGGAGCTGATTTATTTCCTTTTTTTAAAAAAGATTTTATTTATTTATTTGAGAGAGAGAGAGAGATAGAGACCACATGCACAAGCAGACAGAGGGGCAGAGGGAGAAGCAGACTCCCCACCAGGTTAGAAGCCCAACAGGAGCTCCATCCCAGGACCCTGCGATCATGACACAAGCTGAAGGCAGATGCCCAGCCAACTAAGACACCCAGGCAACCCAACTGGAGCAGGTTTCTATGGGTCCTGATTTTGTGCTTTGGTGTTATATCACTTTCTGGTGGTCAGCTTATAGGGGCTCCCTCCCTCCACCCATTTATCTTCTAATATATCCCCCAAAGATTCAACTCCAGGAGTTGCAACTCCTGCAATTCCTACCTTGCAAAAAAGTAGTTGTTTTTTCACTACATCTGTATCTTTGGGGTAAATACCCAGTAGTGCCATTGCAGGGTAATAGGGAAGCTCTATTTTTAATTTCTTCAGGAATGTCCACACTGTTCTTCAAAGTGGCTGCACCAACTTGCATTCCCACCAACAGTGTAAGAGGGTTCCCCTTTCTCCACATCCTCTCCAACACACATTGTTTCCTGTCTTGCACTACTGGATATTTACCCCAAAGATACAGATGTAGTGAAAAGAAGGGCCATCTGTACCCCAATGTTTATAGCAGCAATGGCCATGGTCGCCAAACTGTGGAAAGAACCAAGATGCCCTTCAACGGACGAATGGATAAGGAAGATGTGGTCCATATACACTATGGAGTATTATGCCTCCATCAGAAAGGATGAATACCCAACTTTTGTAGCAACATGGACGGGACTGGAAGAGATTATGCTGAGTGAAATAAGTCAGGCAGAGAGAGTCAATTATCATATGGTTTCACTTATTGTTGGAGCATAACAAATAGCATGGAGGAGATGGAGAGGAGAAGGGAGTTGAGGGAAAATGGAAGGGGAGATGAACCATGAGAGACTATGGACTCTGAAAAACAATCTGAGGGTTTTGAAGGGGTGGGGGTGGGAGGTTGGGGGAACCAGGTGGTGGGTATTATGGATGGCACGTATTGCATGGGGCACTGGGTGTGGTGCATAAACAATGAATTCTGTTACGCTGAAAAGAAATTTAAAAAAAAGCAGTTTTTTTTTTCTGCTTGTAGAGATCCAGATAAATCTTCTCATATCTCAGATTGAATTTGTGTGTGTTCAGAATTGATGAAGTCTTAGAATGTAGCTAAGGTTCAATGATGTAGAGTTTGGAACCAATGGACAAGAAATAATTCTTGAGTGTCTTGGTGAAAAATGGTGGTTTATTAAAGTACAGGGACAGGACCAGTGGGCAGAAAGAGCTGCTGCCCTGGGGTTGTGAGGAGTGGTCCATTATATGCTTGCAAGTTGGGAGGGAGTTAGGGATGGCATAAGTCTCTAAGGAATCTTGGAAGCAAGGTTTCCAGGACCTCGAGGGGCTAGCTATTGTTGGGAAAAAGGTTATTCATTACCAGTAATAAAACCTTTTCGTGAGACCTTGTAGATGTATATCACTGGGCCATATTCTTGGGAATGATTGTCAACATGTATCTTGGAGGGTTTAGATATAAAGATTCCAAATGAATTGTTAAAGTAGAAGTTACAGGATCCTGGTTGGTGATAGGGATAGCTCAGGCTAGGATTGCCCTTTGCCCTTAAGAAAGCCTCCAGGTGGAGGTAATTGAGTCTCTAGAGGAATGACACTATGCCTGTTTTTCTTTTTTAAAGATTTCATTTATTTATTTGACAGAGAGAGATCACAAGCAGGCAGAGAGGCAGGCAGAGAGAGAGGAAGGGAAGCAAGCTTCCCGATGAGCAGAGAGCCCAATGCGGGGCTTGATCCCAGGACCCTGAGATCATGACCCGAGCTGAAGGCAGCGGCCCAATCCACTGAGCCACCCAGATGCCCCCACTATGCCTGTTTTAAGGGTTTGCCAGCGGGTAAGGAAATTTAATAATTTTTCTTCTGTCTCTGTTTCCCACTTCAGAATGGTTTGATAGATATCCAGCTAAATTTGAGGGACCAGATGAAACAAGGTCCCCTACTCTCTTGCCATCTTGACTCCTTTTTTGACCTTCCCTTTTTTAAATCTAGATTAATCTTGCCAGGGTTTGTTTTTTTGTTATTGTTGTTGTTTTTTTTTTTTTTTGCCTATTAGAGAAATGAGATTTCTCCTTATTTTAAGGATGGGAAATTTGCCAGATTTCAATATCAACCATTCTCAGTCTTCAGGATATGGTGGCAAGGCAGCTACCATGGAGGTTTAAAGTCCCTCAAGAGTCAAGTCAGGGCAGGACAGAGAACCCTTAGTCCCATGAGGAGCTCAGGGAAAAAAAAAAAAAGTAAGGATTAACTCAGAGTATTCCCATCCCCATCCCTTCTTCTCCAGTGCCGCTGGGGGTGGTGGATTACAATAAAAAAGTAAGTAATGTTTTCTGCCTGGGGCAGGGGAAGAGTGCTAGGTGTAAAGTCCTGACACGACCAGTTGATTTTTTGGTGTTTGGGCTTATAAAATAGAGTTCATTGTGCACCATCTGATCCCAGATCTCATGCAGGCTGTAACGCAGATCCAGCTCTGGGTCATTTCCCTCATAATTACCTTCATTCAGAATCTCCAGTACTCACCAGAAGAAGATGAACCCTCAGGTCTAAGAGACACAATATCTATATATCACACTTTTTAAAAGGTTTCATTAAAATCAGAGGTATTAGAAATGATTGACCAATACCTTATTTTATTTTATTTTATTTATTTACTTTTATTAACATACAGTATATTATTTGTTTCAGGGTTACAGGTCTGTGATTCATCAGGCTTACATAATTCACAGCACTCACAACAACACATACCCTCTCCAATGTCCATCTCCCAGCTATCCCATCCCTTCCCCCACAACCCCTGCCATAAGCAATGCTCAATTTGTTTCCTGAGAGTCTGTTATGGTCTGTCCCCCTCTCTGGTTTCATCTTGTTTTATTTTTCCCTCTCTTCCCCTATGATCCTCTTTCTTGTTTCTCAAATTCCTCATATCAGTGAGATCATATGATACTTGTCTTTCTCTGATTGACTTATTTCACTTAGCATAATACCCTCTAGTTCCATCTACATTGTTGCAACTGGCAATTTTTTTGTTTTCTTGATGGCTGCATAATATTCCATTGTATTATATCCACATCTTCTTTATTCATCAATCTGCTGATGGACATTTAGGCTCTTTCCATAGTTTGGCTATTATGGACATTGCTACTATAAACACTGAGGTGTGCATGCCCTTTTGGATCATTACATTTGTATCTTTAAGGTAAATTTCCAGTAGTGCAAGACCAATACCTTATTAAAAAAGAAGAATTATACACATACAAGGCATGGGAAAAACTTAAAACCCAAATCATCCATTAAATATCCAAGGAAGAATAAATATGACTAAATTAGAGTTTAAAGGATAAAGAAGGTAAAAATGAAAAGAGCAAGAAAATGAAACAAAAAGGATCAGAAAGTGATAGAAGAGAGTTGATGGAGATCCGATATTCATATAATTTATACACTTGAAGAAGAAAAGGAAGACAGTGGATCAGACTAATACTTAAAATTATAACCCAGGGATCCTCATTCCCGTTAAGATGGAGTGAACATCTCTTTCTCCTACTAAATGTAACTATAAAATCTATACAGACTGCACAGAGCAAGCTATTTGAGAACTCTGAAGCAGCAACAGGCAGACAGTGAAAGAACACCAGAATTCAAAGTAGAACTGAGTTGATGATGAGTTTACCTTTTCTTCCTTTGGGATTTCCTTGTCTGAACTTAATGTAGCTGGAAACCTGGAAATGAGCACTATGGTGCAGATAGAGAGCTTTAGGAGAAGCCATTTAGGTTTGACTTAAGGGAGCAAAAAGAGTGAATCCAAATGTTCAGTGAGAGTATAGAACACCCCGCCTTTTATTTTTGTTCTCTCACACCCTGTACCTCAGGCAATTCCATGGTGGCAGTGGCAGTAGATGGCAAGGGAACTGGCAGAAGCCAAAAATTCAGGGAGAACCTGTCTCCCATTTGGTAGAGCTAAGTTGGTGGGGCCAACCCCTACTGTTTTTTTTTTTTTTTTATTATTGCCTTTGTCCTCTTACCTTTTGGGTTGGGACCTTGGCCCAAACATATAAGTATGTAGCACAGCAAGGTAGGTGGAGTCTTGATCTTTGGCAGCAGAACAACAAAGGGAAGCCTCAAGGAATCAGAAAGCATGGGGGAGATTGCAGAAAGGGAGAGAGAGAAGGTTAGGAAAATGACCTTACAACATTGTTTATGAAAATCAGGGTTTACTTCTCTGGATATACACACATGAATGTGGTCCTAATTAGCAAACAACAACAACAACAATGACAACAACAACAACAACAAAAACCATGAGAACTTAACTATCAGACAGTCTAATTCCCAGGTCCCAGTCTGACCACTGGTTGGCACTTACTCCAGACAGACATGGAGAACAATACAAAGACTTTTAAAACTTAACCGATATTGGAACCACATCACACAGAAGGTGGTTGGAATTTATGACATGAAGCTGATCAGATTAACTGCCTATAAAAACAAAAATATCAACATTTTCCCCATGATTTAATCAACAATCAGACCCTAATATCATAATGTTAAAAATGTCTGGGATACAAACCAAAATTATTGCAGAAAAAGAACCATTGATTTCAGGGACGCCTGGGTGGCTCAGTTGTTAAGCAGCTGCCTTCGGCTCAGGTCAAGTTCCCAGCGTCCTGGGATCGAGTCCCACATCGGGCTCCTTGCTCGTCAGGGAACCTGCTTCTCCCTCTGCCTCTGCCTGCCATTCTGTCTGCCTGTGCTCGCTCTCTCTCCCTCTCTCTCTCTGACAAATAAATAAATAAAATCTTAAAAAAAAAAAAGAACCGTTAATTTCAAATCACATGGAAACTGACAATTAAAAGAAACAAATGCCGGGATGACACAGACATTAGATTTACCTGATAAAGATTTTAAAGCAGCTATAATGAAAATGCTCAAATGAACAAACATGAATATTGTTGAAACAATGTTAAAATTTAACTCTCTGTCAAAAAAAAATGTGAAGAAGAACCATGGAAATTTTAGAAGTAAAAAATACAATAATTGAAATTTGAAAAAAAAATCACTGGATGAATTCAATAGCAAAATTACAGATGACAAAGGAAATAGTCTGTGAACTTGAAGATGGATCAAGAGATATGATCCAGTCTGAACAACAAGAAAAACAAAAAACAAAAAACTAAAAAAGTTAACAGAGCATTAGGGAACCTAGAGGACAATAACTAAAGTTATACGATTTATGTTAACAGTATCAGAAAGAAAGGAAAATCAAAGTGTAGATAATGTTTGCAGAAATACTCATTGAAAGTTTTCAAGTTTGGTGAAAGATATAAACATACAGATTAAAGAGTCAGAGTAAACTCAAAACAGGATTAGTTCAAAGAAACCCAATCACATCAGCTGAAAACCAAAGACAATAACAATCCTGAAAACAACCAGAAAAATGTCATATCTCCTTAAAAGAGACAAAGATTCAAATTATGCAGCTTTCTCCTCTCATTTAGACCACAGTCCAGCCAGGGCAGAGCCCATAAAAAGCCTCTCAGACACACACTCTTCATCCACCCTGAGCCTCTGTGACTGCCCCGTCCACATCTGTGCCTGACCAGGGTGAGTAGTCCTTCAAATGAGGGACTGCTGGGGATCACAGGGAAGTAAGGGAGGAGGGAAGAAGGAAAGGAGGTGAGATTCTGCTTGAGTCTAGTGGTGTCCATCCTGGGAGTTATAGCCCCTTAGACTGGATGATGAGGGATTAGTCAGCCTAAATTCTTACCAACATCTGGCCTCTGGCAATTGAGAGCTGGCTGGAAGCACAAATTCTAGGCCATCTATTCTCACACACACATTTTTAGCTGCTTAGAGAGGATGGCAGATGCATACAGAGAAAATAGTGGCAGCCAATATTCCATGTAATGTCAGCTGAAGGCTTAAACTCAAATATAATTTTCTTCCTTCCTTCTTTCCTGCCAGTCTACCTTCCTTTTCTCATACATTTATTCATTCATATATGATTTATATATTTGACCTCTATTTCCTGAGCTCTTACCAATTGCTTGGTGCTGTTCTAGACACAGAATATAGAAGTATGCAAGCCAGGTTGGGGAATCTCTGTTCTTATGGAACTTCCATTTTAGTGGGGAATCCACATTTATTGGACATAGTTCATGTGACAAGACTGTGCTTTATCTTAGGGATATGAAAATGAACAAGATGGAAGCTTTGGTTTGAGTGTATGAGTGTCTTTCTGTGTGTGTCTGTCTGTGTGTCTGTGTGTGTGTGTATGTACTCATGATTAACTTCCAGATATTAATAGCCTTGGGGTCAATTCCAAACAGGAAAAAATGGCCTAAGATTTCACAAATTGTTTTCTAAACAACTGTAAACAGCTGTACTTGTTTCAGGTTGACTGAACTCATACCTACATGTCCTGCCAACAAAACCAGCACCTTTGCCAGCCTCCTCTTAAAGGGTTCATGACCAAGTGTCTCCCAAAGTGTCCCCCAAAGGGCCCTCCCAAGATGCCCTGCTCCAGCCTCTTCCTGTTGTGACCCTAGCCCCAGGGCTGTTGTGGCCTCAGCTCACTATGCCCCGAGCTCCAGCTATTGCGTGCACTTTGGGGTTGCTTCCCACCTGGGATCTGAGCATCAGTTGTGTAACGAAAAGACCAAGCACTGGCATCAATCTCATGCTTCTCATCCTTCAGTCCCTTGTCACCCCTTGATGAGTGTCAGCTATGGAACATGGCCATGCTAGACCTGTGCCTCAGAAGCAGCCATTGGTACAGTGGCCTTAGGGCTGGTTGCACTTGCATTCCTGATGTTTCAACATGATTGCTCTGAATGAGCTGCTTTGCAACAATAAATATCTTTTTTTTTCTTTTTTTAAAGATTTTATCCATTCATTTGACAGAGAGAGAGATCACAAGTAAGCAGAGCAGCAGGCAGAGAGAGAGGGGGAAGCAGGCCCCCTGCCGAGGAGAGAGCCCGACGCGGGGCTCGATCCCAGGACCCCGAGATCATGATCTGAGCCGAAGGCAGAGGCTTAACCCACTGAGCCACCCAGGCGCCCCACAATAAATATCTTTTAAATCCACTTGGTTCCTTAATTTTTGGTTCATGTTTCCACCATACTCACCAGGTAGACTTTCAAAGAATGTCTTTTGAATTAAATGCTTTGTTCTCACTATTGATTTACTTTACCTTTGAATTAAAAGCTCTCAGAAAGCAGGGATCTTTCTAAAAATGGGGTTAAATCATTGGAGAACAGAATCTGTCCATTTAAAGACAGACAACAGAGAATGATACTCCCAAGTTGTGTGTATTCACCCCGTAGAAATTGGGATATGTTTCAAACTGGGCCTTCTTTTCCAGAGTTCTGGTTGTTGAACATTTTCCAGAGCACCCTAGTGTGTCCTGCATTACCTAGTTGGGAACTTACACGTGTATTGAGAGAATGGGCCATTGGGGTGGGAGTACTTTATGTAGGCTTATAAGATGGAGCAGTCCCAGCTTCTCTCTGAAAGAAGAACAAGAAGCTCTTTCCATTAATTATTAAATCCATGTATTTTTATCCGGAAGAAAAAGACTGTTGTTTCAGGTTCAGCTGTGGCTGTATGATCTCAACATCATTCCTCTTCCACAGGTGTATTGATTTGAAAAGAAGTATATTATTATGTTTGATTAAGAATATTTAGAGTTTCTTTTTTATCTTTTAGATTGACTGAGCTCCTCCAAATATGCCTGCAAGCAGAAGCAGCAGCAGTGCCAGCTCCCTTCCAGGTGCCCACCCCAGGTCCCAGCCCCATGCACCCTCCAGTCTCTTCCTGTTGGGACCCCAGCTTTGGGAGTGGCACCTGATGCCTGAGCCACCCCAGGCCAGTCTTTTCCACTGGTGCTTGCACCAAAGCCCCAATGCTGTGAGCATGGGTGCTTGGGGACTATGGCCATTGACCCATAGAGCAGCTACTGGGGGGACCTGAATGACCAAGGGCCAAGCAGCCTGATTCTTCCCTCTGCCACCTGCCTCTTGTTCTCTCCAGAGGTTGACAGAGACCAGGAAGATACACAGTTTCCTGGGAAGAGCTCTGTGTGTAACCAGGCCACTCAAATGCTCCCAGCCTAGTGCTAATCTCCCTTCCATGTTACCATAAAGCTCTGACTTCTGACTCACAAAACTCTGATTGGTTCCTCTTCTTTTATGGTCTCCAGTGTCCCCACATTTCAAGGGTTCAAAGCCTGTTGCTCAGGATGCAGGACAGGAGCTGGAGAAGTGAGAAGGAAAAGATACTCCAGGATGGATGCCCTCTGACTATAGGGAGGGTGAAGGTGCAGAGGGTCCACTAGATCCTACCAGGCTGTGCAAATGCTCCCCAGCCCTGTGTATGCCCAAGGAGAGGAGGGTTAAACAGTTTGGTTGTATAGAATTGTGGACACCTGGGAAGAGAGGCAAACCTTCCCTGCAGGGATCTGCACTATATTAGGGTGAATAGTTGGGGGAATGCTTAGATCCTCCCCCAATATACAATACATGGTCATTGAATCTCCTTTGAGGGCTGGGTCTGGTTCAGATCCAGCCTTTGACTGCCTGCCTAGGATCCCTTGTCCCCCCTTCCCAGTATGTGATCTGCTTCCCCCAGGACATGGTCCTGTCGTCTGGTCAGCACATGGCCCCATGGGTGCCACATGAAGAGTGGTGGGGATATCTGATGTGTAACTTAGGAAGAACGATAGGGCTCCTTCTCCACCTGACTTCTGGGCTCAGTGGCACAGAAATCAGAGGGAAAGTGCTTGCTTTGGGAGGGAGGGTGGCATGTATCCAGGGAGGAACTAGGAACTGATGCCCTGAAGATTCAGGCTGAGAGGGACATGAGGATAACAGAGGGACAGAGAGGCTCCTGTGAGGGTGGAACTCTAGTTAATATGCCCAGTTCCTTCTCCATGCTCACTGCTGCCCACAGAGGAGTGACAGCAATGCAGTTGAGCAGAGCTCTGACTATCCATTACAGGTTGTCCTCTGTCCTCTGTCACTCTCACTTGTTTATACTCTTCCTTATGTTTGGCAGTCTCACTATTAATTGAATTTTCAAGTCCCTGAACAGAGTAGTTTTGAGCTTGTTAAAGTATGTTTATTGGCCATTTCTACAAAATGTATTGTACTGTTGGTTATTTTTCTTTCTGGTGTTCAACACTTTGATTTATCATGGATATTAACTTAGACATGTCTTTATTAAAATATTTCATATGTCAGATTTTATAGACTTTATTTATAATATATTTTGTTACAAAAACATTTTTGGTTTTTATGTAATCAAACAAGTCCTTCTTTGCTTTTACAACCTCAAGGTTTCTTGAGTTGGTTAAGACTTCCATTGTCCTTAATGTTTACATGTTGACAAACAAAGCAACCCCCCTCAAATAAAAGAGTATAAAATGGGCCCATGAGTCAGGGGCTCTAGGTTGCTCTGGGGTGGGGGAGGCTCATAGGAAGGTAGCCTTGGTTATGCTCTCAGGGAATTCTGACTAAAGTAGGAAAAGAACCCTTCCTTTCCCAAGGTCTGTGATGTGGGCTGCTCATACTCCATTCCAGAAGAAGAATCCCTGCCCTAACTAGACTTCCATACACAAGAGGTTTCCAGTCTAATTATTAATTTTTAGTAGCAGCTTGCCTGTGTTTAGGATTTGTGTGACACAATAATTGTTATTTATGCCAGAATCACTAGAGAGCACTTCCAACTACAGACTGGGTAGAAAATTCTATTTGGTGAACTCCCTGAGTCCTCAGAGGGCCAACCTAGGATTAGGGGAGGGTAGAAAAGAAGCTCTGGGCCTGAATTAAGTCTTGGCTTTTTGGGTCTCATAACTGACCTTCTGAAGGCAATGCCTCAGAGCTGTGGCAGCAGCCAGAGTCTCTGGACTGTCATTACTGCTGCCACAGCTCTGTAGCTCATGTCAGTGGGCTTATTGGTACCTGGGGTAGCTCAAGGGGTAGCTGCTGCCAGACAGGTATCCATACCACCCCAGGGCTAACAAGGGGCCCGAGCTGGCCACAGGGATGGGCATGTTGGCAGACCCTTGGCAGGGACTGGGTAGACAGGCAGGATATCTTGACCTGAGTTAAGTTGAATGTGAACTGAACAGCAGAACATACATATAAACCTAGAATGAAGATATTTTTGCTTTTTCTGAACAAGTGCTTTCTTTTCCTTATGCTTGTAAATAATATGCAAAATCCATCAATATTCATTAATTCCATTAATTACCCATGTTATCATTTCACTGTTGTTTTGTGGCCTTGCCAGTGAAGATGTGCTCAGTCTGGTTTCAACCCTCACCTACCACCACCCCAAGGCACATTTCTGTCTCCACCCCAAAAGTCAGCGCTATGTGATTATGTTAATTATAAAAACTTGCACTCATTATGTGGCACACATTCTTCTGTTCTATGTATAAATCACTTAATTTACACAAGTAGCAATTAATTTACACAACTAACAATTGATCTGAACAATTAATTCATACAATATACTCAACATTGCTAATAAGCTCTTACAGTTACCCATACTTCATAGGTGAGGAAACCAAATCTTGTGTACTGGTATTGAAGGCCTTGAGAGTGATCCCCAACAGTGGCTGGTCATATTGGATCACAAAAGGAAACACAGAGGGATATTTTATTTCCTGAGACTTGTTTCCCAGTTATGAGGCCCCTTTCAGCTTTGTAATCTTCTATCAAACCCCCTACCCATGTTCTGTGCTCATGCAAGGCCTTGTAACATACATCCATGCACATGTTTCTCTCTCTCTCTCTCTCTCTCTCTCTCTCACACACACACACACACACACACACACACACACACACACACACACACGTCTTTTTCATTTTCTTCCTGCATGGTTGCTATCATCTTTGTCAATGAGAATGAAGAAATCTAGAATGGCATTGCTGAAGGCATGTCAGACAATCTTGTGTCCCAACCACCTCATTGTGACATTATGATGCAGGAGAGTCCTACCACTAAGCCTCATCTAATTGCAAGCACATGGCTTTTCATAGTGGTCTTCAGAATATTCATAGGATTGTGAGCTCCTGGGGGCCACAACACACATATTATTTGTCTCTAGTAACTGAAGTGTTTGCACAGAATGTGTGCTAAACACCTTGTAAATGATCAAATAGGTGCTTTCCTTTACTTTTCTTCTTCTTCTTTTTTTTTTTTTTTGATCGTTATGTTCATCTGTCACACCTTTTCTTTCTTTCTTTTTTTTTTTAAGATTTGTTTATTTATTCTATGAAGAGAGAGAGCAAGCAGGGGAAGGGGCAGAGGGAGAACATCTTCAAGCAGACTCTCTGATGAAAATAGAGACTGACTTGGGGCTCTATTCCATGACGCAGGAGATCATGACCTGAGCCAAAACCAAGAGTGAGAGAGACACTCAACCAACTGAACTACCCAGGTGCCCCACACTTTTCAATATTAATCAGGCATAAGGGACTATATCTGAGACTAGAAGATAAATAAATTGAAGACAGACATCTCTTTGTTGATAGAAATTTAAAGATATTTTACTCTTACCCTCCAGGCAGCATGTATGTAAAGGAAAGGAGTTTCTCTCTTTTTTAAAGCTGTGCTCCAAGCTCTTGTTATACAGTAGGGCCTCAGTAAATGTGTGATGAATTAATTAATTAAACAATGAATCTAATCCAAAACTGTATCTGATTCCTTTCTATCCTCCCATTCACTAGCAAGGTTAAATGAACCATTTGGTTCCCGTTACCCTCTTGACTAGAAATAATTGTTTCTTAGAACCCTGAAGGTAAGAAGGTGCATCCTCAGGAGAGTTTTCTACTAGCTTGCTTCTATTTTGAAATAAAATTTCTGAGGACAGGAAGTGAATACTTTACATCTCTCCATCTCACATACCACCTAAACAAAGTGCCTGGATACATCATACAGTTTTTTAAAAAGTTGACATTATTAAGGCAGCTTCCTTGTACCTTCTCATGTGCTAAACAGCCCCCCCTTTTTAAAGATTTTATTTATTTACTTGAGAGACAGAAAGTGAGAGAGATCATAGAGAAAGAGGGAGAAATAGACTCACCACTGACTGAGAGCTTGATGTGGGGTTTGATCCCAGGACCCTGAGATCACGACCTGAACTGAAGACAGCCACTTAACTGAGCCACCCAGATGCCCTTTGCTAAGACCATTTTAATGGTACCAAAACATTAAGTGAGGAAAATACCAATCTGCCCATTTTACAGTTGAATATTTATATTGTGTAAATAAAGTCTTTGAGATCACTAGCTCATAAAAAGCGGAGTTAAAATTTGACCCCTGATCTCCTGATACCAATTTAAGAGACTATATCCTTAAAATAAATACATGTAATAAGAGACAATTTCCTTGCTTTATAAAATAGTAAGCATCTTAATTTCTAAAGGAACAGGTTTAGTTACAATCATCATCACTACCAAAGGGATCTGAGGAAACCACTTTAATGCATCCAATGATCCTGTTAGCAGGGACCTGCAGGCTACCCAGGGACCCAGTCCTTAGGAATGAGAGGCTGGCTGGGGGTGATGAATGTGTATCCAAGGAAAGACGTGGTCCCTGATTCAATGCCTCAGAAACCAGTCTGGCCAAGGAAACAGGACTCAAAGACCACCCTGGGGGATGGGAGGCACATGGAATCAAACACTTGCATAAGGAAGCTGAGATACAGATCTCTGGTTTCTTCAGAAGTCACTCCCTGAGCCTTTGTCCAGGCACTGGCTCCTTGGGAATCCCCAGTCAGGTCCTCAGTGACTCAACACAAGGAAAGCTGTGACTAGCTAAAGCACCTCTAGATGTCAGATGCAGAGGGGTGGTCTTGTAAGATCCCAGGCCTCCCTGGAGGCAGGGACAAGGACAGGAATGTCAGGAATGATCTAGCACATGCCTGTTTGTGTAAGAATCACATTTGTCCCTCCCAGAACCATTTGTTTACTGGGGCATATAAAAGATACTGCCAGCTCTAGCATCTCATCTGTCTGACTCCCGTGGGATGAGTCTGTGCTCCGTCCTGAGACCACAGTGAGTGGGAAGTGGAGCCCAAAGGGAGCTCTTAGCAAGACATGGGAGCAGCAGCTGGGAGGAAAAGAGCAGAACAGAAGTGTGGGGAGGAGAAGAGAGGCTGAGGAAAGGGCTCTATCTGGGATTCTGTGTTGTAACGAGCAGAAATAATTCAGTTTGACTTAAGTCTCTGAAAATCTTGCCTCGGGCTTAGAGAAGTGTGGGTCTCACAATTTTGTTAAGGACTTATATTAAAAGAAGAGGTACTTCAGTGGGAATGTGGACACTTTATATAAGTTCATAATGAATAGGAAATACCAGCTATCTATTGAAAAATAGAATAAGAAGCTCCTTTTTATATTTGATTTTTCAGGCCACGTATTTTTATTCAGTAAAAAGACTTAAGTATTTCTTTTGTTTACTGATGTGTACATGTTAGGTATAACTAAACGTTATCTATGACTTAAATTAAATTACCATTCTTGGTTTTACATAGCTAAAGAATTTCATGACTCACTTTCAGGTTGAAAAGCCCTGCTGATCTCCTCTAGGATTCTGATGGATTCCAGTCTCATGTTGAGGTCTTTTATCCATTTTGAGTTTATCTTTGTGTATGGTGTAAGAGAATGGTCGAGTTTCATTCTTCTACATATAGCTACCCAGTTTTCCCAGCACCATTTATTGAAGAGACTGTCTTTTTTCCACTGTATATTTTTTCCTGTTTTGTCGAAGATTAACTGACCATAGAGTTGAGGGTCCATATCTGGGCTCTCTACTCTGTTCCACTGGTCTATGTATCTGTTTTTATGCCAGTACCATGCTGTCTTGGTGATCACAGCTTTGTAGTAAAACTTGAAATCAGGTAACGTGATGCCCCCAGTTTTATTTTTGTTTTTCAACATTTCCTTAGCAATTCGGGGTCTCTTCTGGTTCCATACAAATTTCTGGATTATTTGCTCCAGCTCTTTGAAAAATACCGGTGGAATTTTGATCAGAATGGCATTAAAAGTATAGATTGCTCTAGGCAGTATAGATATTTTAACAATGTTTATTCTTCCAATCCAAGAGCATGGAATGGTCTTCCATCTTTTTGTGTCTTCTTCAATTTCTTTCATGAGCGTTCTGTAGTTCCTCGAGTACAGATCCTTTACCTCTTTGGTTAGGTTTATTCCCAGGAATCTTATGGTTCTTGGTGCTATAGTAAATGGAATCGATTCTCTAATTTCCCTTTCTGTATTTTCATTGTTATTGTATAAGAAAGCCACTGATTTCTGTACATTGACTTTGTATCCTGCCACGTTACTGAATTGCTGTATGAGTTCTAGTAGTTTGGGGGTGGAGTCTTTTGGGTTTTCGGGTCTTCGATATCAGCCACAGCAACTTCTTTCAAGATATGTCTCCAAAGGCAAAGGAAACAAAAGCCAAAATAAACTTTTGGGACTTCATCAAAATCAAAAGCTTCCGCACAGCAAAGGAAACAGTCAAGAAAACAAAGAGGCAACCCACGGAATGGGAGAAGATATTTGCAAATGACAGTACAGACAAAAGATTGATATCCAGGATCTGTAAAGAACTTCTCAAACTCAACACACACAAAACAGATAATCATATCCAAAAACGGGCAGAAGATATGAACAGACACTTCTCCAATGAAGACATATAAATGGCTATCAGACACATGAAAAAATGTTCATCATCACTAGCCATCAGGGAGATTCAAATTAAATCCACATTGAGATATCACCTTACACCAGTTAGAATGGCCAAAATTAGCAAGACAGGAAACAACATGTGTTGGAGGGGATGTGGAGAAAGGGGAACCCTCTTCCACTGTTGGTGGGAATGCAAGTTGGTGCAGCCTCTTTGGAGAACAGTGTGGAGATTCCTCAAGAAATTAAAAATAGAACTTCCCTATGACCCTGCCATTAACTACTGGGTATTTACCCCAAAGATACAGATGTAGTGAAAAGAAGGGCCATCTGTACCCCAATGTTTATAGCAGAAATGGCCACGGTTGCCAAACTGTGGAAAGAACCAAGATGCCCTTCAACGGACAAATGGATAAGGAAGATGTGGTCCATATACACTATGGAGTATTATGCCTCCATCAGAAAGGATGAATACCCAACTTTTGTAGCAACATGGACGGGACTGGAAGAGATTATGCTGAGTGAAATAAGTCAGGCAGAGAGAGTCAATTATCATATGGTTTCACTTATTTGTGGAGCATAACAAATAGCATGGAGGACATGGGGAGTTAGGAGAAGGGAGTTGGGGGAAATTGGAAGGGGAGGTGAACAATGAGAGACTATGGACTCTGAAAAACAATCTGAAGGGTTTGAAGAGGTGGGGGGGTGAGAGGTTGGGGAAACCAGGTGGTGGGTATTAGAGAGGGCATGTATTGCATGGAGTACTGGGAGTGGTACAAAATCAATGAATACTGTTATGCTGAAAATCAATTTAAAAAAATGATTAAAAAAAAAAAGAAAAGCCCTGCTGAGATGTCTTGTCAGCAAAACGAGCAGCAGTGCCAACACCCTCCCAAATACCTCCCAAAATGCTCCTCCAGATGCCCTCCAAAATGCCCACCTCAGTGCCCAGTCTCACGTCCCCTTCCAGTTTCTTCCTGCTGTGGCCCTAGTTTTGGGGATGGTGGCTGTTGCCTGAACCACCAAAAGCCTCATCTCTTCCATTGGCACCAGCACCAGCACCCAGGCTGCTGTGAGTGTGAACCCTCAAATGGTTCAGGCTGCTGTCATGGCTCCAGGGACTTCTGCTGATCCAGACTTTGGGCATCATAGAGAAATCCATAGGAGAAATCTCAAAGCAAGAACATACTCTAGAATGATGCCTCTCCTGCATTCCCTTTCTCCTCTTCAAGGGGCTGATGGAGACTGAAGTATTCTGTTTGTTCTGATCCTGCAAGTGTCAGTGTTGGATCCTAATCTTCCCTTTCTCCTTTCCCTTATACAATAATAAAGCTCTATTGCCTACTCATGAAGTATCCTGGCCATTTTCAATTCCTTCAATGTCCTTAAATTCCTTCAGGCCCAGAGCCCCTGAAACTCCCATAGGATGGTTTGGTAACAGTGGAGTGCAAGAAAAGATTAAGCTAGAAGAATTTCCCAGAAGAGGAATTGTCTGAGAGCAATCTCAGAGTAGAGTTTTTCAGTGGATTGCCCATGGATCTTTCTCAGTCCATGCAATGGCCAGAGGGACTGGAGGACTTTTGACCAGGAGCAGCCAGGTCAGTTTCACCCACCATGCTATATGTAAAATGTTTTCATTTTCTCTGCAGGCCATGACAACATTTGAAAATTCCTTAGTATTCAAGTAGATGAAGAAAGGAGTATTAACAGAACTCTCTCGTTTAATTTTAAAATACTTGGCATGAACACTGGAACTTCTTAGGGATAAGCTTACGTGATAACTCATTGCCACTCAACTGCCTTTTGTGGTGGGGGGGCATGGTGAATCTGACCCATTCTTGTCTTCAGTTATGCTCCAGCCTCTCTCAAATAAATGTTTAATAAATCTTTAAACAACATAGGCCGAATGAGCTCCAAGTATGCTCCTGTCCAGGCCCTGGCTTGGTCCATGGTTATCTGAGATATGATATAGCCTGAGGGTTGCAGGGTGTGAAATTGGCATCTGGGCCAACGTCCCACTTCCATTTTTGCCACTTAGCTCACTGCTGAGGTTCAGGCAAATTGGACCATCAAAATGCAATACTTTTATGTTTCAAACACTACCAAGAAAGTGAAAAAACAACCTACAGCAAGGGAGAACATATTTATAAATCATAAATCTGATTAAAGTTTGTATGCAGAACATATGAAGAACTCTTACAACTCAATAATTAAAAAAGATATATAACCCAATTAAAAATGGGCAAAGGATCTGAATTTCCATTTCTCAAAGATATGTAAATGGACACTGGCACATGAAAACATGCTCAACATAATTAGTCATTAGAGTAATACAAGTCAAAACCAGAATGAGATTTCACTTCACACTTACTAGGATGGCCATTAAAAAAAAAAAAAAAAAAAAAAAGCAAGTCTTTGCAAGGTTGGAGAGAAATTGAAGCCCTCATACACTAGTGTGTAAAGTGGTACAACTGCTATGGGAAACTGCTTGATCATTCCCCAAAATGTCAAATATAGTTACCATATCCAACAATTCCTCCCCTGGATACATCTCCAAGAGAAATAGAAACATGCATCTTCATAAAAACTTGTACAAGAGTGTTCATAGCAGTTCCACTTTTATTTTCTTCTGGAACTTCCATTCTGGGTCACAAAAATGTCTTAAAATTAGATTGTGATGATGGTTTCAACCCTGAGCATCTTAAAATTATTGAATTATACCCTTTCTATGGACAAATAATATCATATGTGAGTTATATCTCAATAAAGCTGTGGAAAAAGTTGGTTAAAATTTTAAATGGAATTTAATTGAGTCTATAGTTTGATTTGTATGTAAGAGCATTTTTGTAATACTAAGCATGATCTATTTCTCTACATACTTAAGTCTTCAGTGTTTCTCAAATATTATTAAAAGGTATCTTTAAAGTTTTCAAATTTAGAGGTTAGATTTCTTTTAAAATACTTTATATTTAGGGAGTGCCTAGGTAGCTCTGTGGGTTAAGCGTCTGCCTTTAGCTCAGGTCATGATACCAGGGTCCTGGGATCAAGCCCCTGCATTGGGTTCTCTGACCAGCAGTGAGCCTGTTTCTCCCTCTTTCCCGAACCCCACCCCCGATTCATGTTTGTGCACTGTCTCTTTCTTTCTGAAATTAAAAAAAAAAAAAATGTTCAAAATGCTTTAGATTTTTAACAATCACATAACTGGAACTTTAAAAAACTTTTCCTATCTATTGGTTGATTTTTATATGTTCATTTTATATATGGAATCTTAAATTCTATCTTCATAGTGTATCTATGTATTTGCTTTATTTTTCTACATATACAATCAGATCATCTACAGAATGCAAGTCATATTTTGTTGTTTCTAATCCTAATGTGTTTAATTTTTTTCCTCTAACTTTAATGCCTAGCTTGAATTGCCAGGATATTCTTGAAAAATAGAGTAAAGAAAACCTCATCTATTAAATTTGAAAAATTTTGTTGAGAATTTTTAATAAGTAGAACTGTTTCATAGTGCCATAAAAAACAAATACCAGACTGATGCATCAGTAAAATAAAATAGAGGGTGGGAGCAAACCCATGAATATATGGGAAGTTAATATATGACAAAGTTGGTATTTGAAAATAGAAACCCTTAATAGTCACATAAAGAAATTCTAGTTACCTTAAACACCTAAATGAAAAATCAAAACTCTAAAAGTTTATGGAATAAAATGTAGAAGAATATCTTTTAAACTTGGAGTAATCTGGGCTATCAAAAACAAGATACAAAAGAAAACACTATAAAGCAAAAGGCTAATAAATGTGACAACATTCAGAATTTTTCTCTGTTGCCAATGTTATTTTTTAAAAGATTGAAACATAAGCAATAAATTAAGAGAAAATATTTCTAGGGCACATTGTAAGCAAGGAAATAAATTCAGAATATATAAATAACTCATTAAGATAAAAATTATCCTAATAAAACTGGACAAGTATATCTATGGGCAAGACTTTCACAAAAGAAGAAAATCAGGTAGCAAATATGTATAAAATGATATGCCAAACCTTTTAGGTATTTGGAGAACTATAAGTTAAATAAATAGTTTGGTATCATTTTTGCCCTTCAATTTGGCAAATATTGGAAACAATGGTTTATGGTATTAAATATCTATACAGACCATGGTGAAAGTAGTCATTAATTAGTGGGAATGTCACAGATAAATTTTCCATATCTATTCCAACAGAAAAATGACATACTCTTTATCTCAACAATTTTAAATTTTTGTTTCTTAACTAGTCAAACACTTGCATATATCCACAAAGACACTAATGAAATCAGGTCTACAGCAGCACTTTATAGTTAAGGAAAAATCAGAAACAATCTAAATGTCCAGCATTTAGAGAAGAGACACACAAACACTGACATCTTAATTCAAGGAATCTGAGGAGAGGGCCAGAGAAAGACCCCATATTATTGAAAAGTTATGACTTCCAGTGAACATGCCCTTCACCACCACCAGGTGACAGCAACAACTGTGGGAGCAAGAGTAGGCTTGGCTCACTAAGAGATTTTGGTCATGGCTGTCACCAACGGCACTGTCACCATAATCATCAGTAGCTGCAGTATCGACAAACTTGTATGTTAATATCTAATTTGCATAACTTGCTTTCCAATAATCACTATAAAAGTTCTTTCATTTCTTTATTATTTGTCTATTAACCAAAAATGCACTGGGAACCTTATATGATACAGGCATTGTGCATTGAATATGAAGCTTTCAGACCAATGGGGAAGACAGGTCTTTCAACAGTGCCAATACAGATTGTGTACCCAAGCACTTTACGAGAACTCTAAGGTTGTCTGAGGTCAGAGAAGGTCTAAAAGGAGCTGGATACCATATCCACTGAAAGTTACTTCTCTCTTAAGAGACAGAAGCCTGCCTCTTCACCCCAATGTGACTTAGGTCTTCTTGAGATGCTTTTGCGATGAGAAGCTCCTTTATTTATCTGCCTCTTTCACATATATATATATATATATATATATATATATAGTATAAGCTCAGGCATGTCCACGTTGTAGCATATCTTATTTTTATGTTTGTAAAATAGAAATTAATTTGGCTTTTAGTAAATTGTTAGAAATTTAGTTTGGCTTTTAGTAAAAGAAACCTGAAATAACAGTGTTCTATAAACTAGAGGGTTAATTTTATATCTCATGCTGAACACTTGGAGGGGTGTAGTCAAGAGCTATTTCGTATCTCCATGATATCATCAAAGATCTGGCTCCTCTTCCCTTTCTCCTCCTCTACCCTTAGTTCCAGTTTCTCTCTGTAAAACTGCTAGAGCACCAACATCACTGACATTCTGGGACTCCACCTGTGATGTCTGGTCTGGGACTTGGGCAAAAAAGAAGAACAAAGGCATGGCAAAGTGTGTCCATCAGCTCAGTGAGCGCTTTGATTGAATTTTCTTAAAGCTTCACCATTTTCATAGCTTTCCTCAATTATAGACATGGCCAAGTGAGTGGTTTGCCATCTCAAAGTGTCCTACCCCACCCCCAAAATGCAGTGCATACCCCTTTCAGAGCCACACCCTTGGAAACTCTTAAGGTGATTGATTGTTAAATCAACTTTTCTACCCTCACCCCAGGATATTGGGATCTCCTTATGTCTTCATCCATGGAGGTGGCATCATAAATATGAGTTTCCTCACTTTTTGTGATGAAGGTCGCAGGTGTGATCTGTCAGATATAAAGCAGCATATCCAGAACACTGTTTCTAGATGCCCAGTGATCCCAATGTTCTTTCCTAGAAAGTCATACTGTAATCAAAACAATTTAGTTGTCCCAAGCTATTTAGTTGTATTCATTCTCTCTTCCTCCTTAATTTTAGAACCTCTATATTATCAACATCAACCAAGAGTCTGGTGTGGGGAAGAGGCAAACTATGAACACGGAGTGCTTAGCATCACTGTTTCCTCCTCCCTCTTCTTCCACTGTCCTGGCTAGCAGGTACAGGACCCATGTTGCTGGCAGTCCTCAGGACTGAAGAAGAAGGACATAGAGACTAAGCGGCCCAGGAGAAGGGCCAAGTAGAGCAAGCAAAGTGGGGACAGGGAGGAGCTGAGAGGTAGAATAACTTAGAAGCTGTGGGGTCCCAGTGCAGCCACTGAACTCTCCCATGGGGAGAGACATTTCCCCCAGGAGTAAGTTAAGGGGCCAGGACACCTCTGATTTTTTAGCATAAAATTAACTTGAGCAAAAGACTCCTGATTCCAGGATACAGGAATCTCCTGAGTTCTCTGTGGGACTCTGACCTGATGAAACAGGGTGACTTTCTAATGCTCAACATACAATGTTTATTCAAAGAATTCTGGTCATTCTCATGGATCCCCATGCAATTTCTGGTGCCAGAAGGCAATGGTATTTCATTCTACCTACAAGACAGGGACAAAGTGTGAACTAAGGAATTTAGATTCAGTCCAGCTCTCCTTCAACTAGAAAGGCCATAAACAGTGTTAAACTTGCAAGAATACAGTGGTTTTGACTTGATGAGCTCTTCCTAATGAAGTAATGAGATGACCTGTGGCCTGTTGAATCATGTCAGAGGAAACTCTAGCAAATGGACTGGGAGTAAGTTGTCAGATCAAAGACATAATCAAGAGTGAAGGCAATAGGGACAATAATAATAATAATAATAATAAAGATTTCCATAAAATAATGTGCCTGTCCTAGTAGCAGTATGTCACCATATCATAAGAATAAGTGCAAGCCAATTCAGCTGGAAAATAATTTAACAATTTACATTGGCTTGCAAAGAAAAAATCAGCTCTATGTTGTATTCAGGATATACATCTAAAACCAAGAAGAGAGTTGGAGGATATCGAAAGGGGAGATGACCCACGAGAGACTGTGGACTCTGAGAAACAAACTGCAGGTTTTGAAGTGGGGAGTTGGGATGGTGGATAAGCCTGGTGGTGAGTAGTAAGGAAGGCATGTATTGCATGGAGCACTGGGTGTGATGCATAAACAGTGAATCTTGGAACACTGAAAAAATAAAATAAAATTTAAAAATAAAATAAAATAAAAAATAAAATAAAATAAAAATCAAACCAAGTAATTCAGAAAGTAGAAAATAAAGGGCCAGATGAATGTACACCAGGTAAATGTAAACAATAAGAAAATAAGGGTTGTCATCTGAGTATTTGACAAGGTATAATTCAAGTTTTAAAGTGTTTTGAAGACAAAGACCCTTTATTTTGCTAAGAGAAATAATTAACACTGAAAAAATGTTATAACTATATATGCCGATTAATATACAGAAACTTGTATAGAGCATGAAATTACAGCGTACCTGAGGAGAAGGAGCAGCCCATGAAAGAATATAAAGAATCTAAACTTACTAAGGTAGATCTAATATATACATCAAACTGACAATTGAGAATACAGCTAATCTTCAAATGTCCATGAAACTTTCACAAAGTTATTCACACATTATAAGTGTACGAAGATAAACTTTACAAAGTCCCATTGTACAAAGAATATGGAAAATATTATTTAATTATAAAGAAATAAGTCATAGAATATTTAGAAAATAAGAAAATGAAAAGACCCTTTTATGTTATCTAAATGTGGCCCCCAAATGTGAGGTGACTCAATCAGGTGGAAGCAGGTGGCACGGACAGTGAAAGGAAACACCTGCAGTAGAATAAAGGAGATAGAAGTTTATTAAATAAACTGCAAGGGAGCAGCAGGCAGGGCAGCAGAGGAGAGATGGTTGGCAGTTGTGAGTGTGGTGGTGCTGTTTTTACATGGAGAAGGTGAGGAGGTATGGCAACCTATGGAATTTTTTCTCTTTTGGTAACTGTGCCTAGTTATAAGAGCCCATTGGTCAGTCAGGGCCTGCGGATATTTTGAGATGGCTCATCTGATGGGCCTGTCTGTACTCAGCCAGGGGGTCTCTGTGGGTCCTTTCTGTATTTCATTGTTCAAGCCTATTTGCCTAAAAGCAGCCTCTACACCTTTTATTTGTAAGTTAAAAAAAAAAATCTTGCCTTAAATACATAAAACTCAAGCCAAAATCCAGAATGGAATGGGAGGAAATATAGAGGCTTTTCCTTTAGATATAGAAAAAATGTGCTCACTGTGTCCAATATCTGTCAACATTGTATTTAAGATATTAGCCAATGAAATTAAACAAGAGAAAATATTAGAGACATAATAAGAATTTGAAAGAAAGAGGTAAGATTAATTCTATTTGCTAAAGAAATAATATATCTGGAAAACCCAAAAAATGTCAATGGGATTGCTGCCAAACAATAAAAAGAGTTAACAAAATAGCAGCTTATGAAATCAACAAAAATGAATAGCTGTCATGCAAAGAAAAGCAAGGTAGAAACTGAGGAACAGAGAAGTTAAGTAATTAGCTCAAGGTCACACATCTGTTGCATGGTATAGAATCCAACCCAAGCAGTCTTGTTCCAAGGTCTGGGCACCTAACCATTATTATCTGTCACTTTTTTTCTCTTCTGGAGTATGGTCTTCTAGAAAAATCTTTGGAACCCAGGGTATCTAGGAGCAGAACGACAATCTCACCAGCTGTGCTTCAATATACTTGGAAGAGTCACAAGTGTGTTCTCCTTATATAACACACTTTTCAACATAAAAATTCGTACATTTATACCCACTGTGTCACTGCCATGGGCTCTAACAGTAGCAAAAGCCAAGAGCTCTGAGATGAATCTGAGGGAAAGGTGGGCAAGGCACCCAGGCTGGGGTTCCCAGAAAGCAAAACTAAGAGGCTGACTCACTGTGGCATTTGGACATACTGAGGGGCTCCCTGGAGGTAGCCATCCTGACCTGGCCTTATCAATAAGGGAAAACAGTGGCAGTGCAGAGCTCAGGGTTACTGTTCCCTTCTCCTCTCCACCCTGCACTGGCTACTGATGCAGGAGGAAGGCCCTGATCCACCCCTCAGAAGGAAAAAAGCACCATTCAGAAAATCAGGCTGAAGAGGATGAGCAGAGGGGAAGGAAAGACAGAAGTTTAGGAGGAGATAGACCTTCAGAGTAATTACCCCAAAAGTCTCCTGGGTCTAAATTTAACTGACTTTAGCATTTTCCTATTTTTCTGGGAACATCTACTATAATATTTTCATGGTTAGGGACCCTTCAACTCAATAGCTGAGTTTTATTGTTTTGCCAACACATATACATTATTGCCAATTATCTTAGGATAGTTTTGAGTCTTAATTTAAAATAGTCTACTCAGAGACATGACTCTGTGTTCTCCTTATATAACACTTTGTCACTGCATGGCTATACGTCTGCTTTATGTTTTCAGATGACCCAGATCAGAGCTGCTAGTCTCATGCCATACTATGTAATACTAGACAAAGGATTATGATGACCCAAGCAAAGAGATCCTGGCCCCAGGGCTCAGATGCTGGGATTCTGTCATGAGAAATGCCCAGTCAGGAACCCTGACTCCAGCACTGGGTACCTGAAGACCCCATGGCCTCAGGCAGGTGGATGAAGGACTGTGGGAGAGCAGGCAAATGTCAGGGACGACCTGCACACACTCAGTTGTGTGGTGCTGCCACCGGCCTCATCCAGGGTCCCAGCTCACCTTAAAGTCCGGGCCTGCCTCTTCTATAAATAATGTCTCTGGAACTGGCTCCTTACCCCCTCCAACTATCCCGAAGCCTACCCACTTGTCTGTGTTCAAGTAAATGTTTTTGGAAACCCAGGACAGGCTCTGGGCAAAGGTAGAGATACAGCTGATAAGTTTTCAGAGGAGGAATGAGTGGAACCATCAGGCAACCACAAGAAGGAGATATATGAAGAAACATGCAAAATGGATTTGTTTTATTAAATCTGCAGTAAAATTAGCTTTCTGACACAGGGATGTAGAAATGCAATGTTTCTAGATGACATTTGTCATCTACCTCATCTGAAACTGGCACTCTTACTGGATGGAGAAGAGTAGCTGCACTTGAGTCTGTGTCAAGCCTGTTTTGGGTCTGGCTTCCCAAGGGTCTGTATCTGAAGATTGCCCTGTTCTACCTGGCACCATGTCCCCATGCAAGTCTGGAAAGGCTTGGCACCACTCCTGCTTTTGAATTTCCTGAAGACTCAGAATTCATCTGGCAAGTAGAATGGAGTAACTTTTTTTAGTACATAGATCAACATAAAGCTTACTGAAAATGGAGGTTGACTTCTTAAATCTTTTCGAAGGTTAACTCATTATTTTTTAGGTGGAAAGATACAAAAGTGGATTGGAAGTAATGTTACATAAAGCTTAATGCACATGAAAATATTTTGTGTTCTCTCTCAGCTGCATTGAACTCCTGCTCTACTGATGTCCCACCAGCAGAGCCAGCAGTAGTGCCCACTCCCTCCAAATTGTCCTCCACCCCAGTGCCCAGCCTCATGGCCCCCTCCAGTCTCTTCCAGCTGTGGCTTCATCTCCGGGGGTGGCAGCTGCTGCCTGGGTCACCACAGGCTCTGTCTTTTCCATCAGAGCCAGCACCAAACCATGACAACTATGAGTGTGAGTCCTTGGAGGCTCCAGATGCTGCCACAGCTCTGGGGTCTGCTGTGACAAGAGTCCTGAGGACCACTGAAAAGCAAAGAAGGAAGAGCCAGATATTCCTGGGCCTTTCCCAGCCAGATGCTTTTTTTTCTTCTCTGACCTTTTGGTCTCCACCTCCTGAGTGCATCATACTTTATGTAGACCAAGGAAGTTTTCTAACTGATATTCTCAGTGGATTTATCATCCCCAAAGGTTAGGATGGAACCAGATTTGTTCTTGGTCTTTTAACCCTATTCAACAATAAAACTCAAATTGTGTGATCAAAGTTATATTTTGTTGTATTTTATTGAAGTTCCTTCTCAGAGCTGGAATCCTTGGAAACTGTTACAATGAGGTCTTTAATTCAGTGGACCTCTTCCATTGTAGTGTGAAGCAAATGCAAGATCCATTCCATCTTCAAGCCAGAGCTACTTTAGATGATGGGAGCAAAAGTACAGATGCATCTGTCAGGGCAGGGGCACAGACCATGGGTGGGCAGAGCCAGAAATGCAGGGGCAAAATGGAAACCCACGAGTCGCTGTGATATTACTTCCTATGCCATGACTGCTTCTTACTTCATTAACATTTTATTATTCTACCTTGTTCTGGAGTTTGTGTGTATGTTTATGATTGTAAATAACACAAAAATTTAAATCTTCAAATTCTGAAGTTCTGTTGAATTTTAGAATACGATCTAAGAGTCAATGTTCTAACCCAGAGTTTGCTTATTTATAGTATGTGGCCAAGAGAATTTTCTTACTAATTCTAACCATTTTCAGATCAATTATTTTATTTTACTTTCTGAATCTATAATCATATTATTTGCAAATGATGACAGTTTTGTGTCATCCTTTTTTACATATATATACATAACACATACATGTTTCTATACTACCTAGTTTATTAGAATTTTAGCACAAAACTAATTTATAATAGTAATTGGCACATTGTGATTTCTTCACTTGCAACCAATTGTGTTCATCATCACACAATCTTTTTCCTCTGAATTTTCTTTTCTTTTTTTTTTAAGATTTTATTTATTTATTTGACAGACAGAGATCACAATTAGAGAAGCAGGCAGAGAGAGAGGAGGAAGCAGGCTCCCCGCTGAGCAGAGAGCCCGACGTGGGGCTCTATCCCAGGACCCTGAGAACATGACCTGAGCCTAAGGCAGAACTTTAACCCACTGAGCCACCCAGGCTCTCCTCCTCTGAATTTTCTAAGGTCTTTTTATTGAGATCTAATGTTGAATTTTATAAATCTATTTTTCAGAATTTCTTGAGACAGTTATATATATATTTTTCTGACTGACTTTGAGGTCTTTAGAAGACAGATTCTTTGAGTTTCGAAGGAGGATAACAGAAGAAACTGAGGTGCAGAGAGGTGGCATCACTGTTGCAAAGTCACGAATGAAGGTGGTGGTGAAGCTGGAAACCGGACTCTACTCCCACACTTGGAACTTCAGCTCCCTGCTCCAAATAGAAGGGAGCAGAATTGCTTAAAAATTGTTGAGTTATGAGTTAATTAGTGTTTGTGCCCACATTTTACCTTTTCACTTTTAGCTTCTTCATCTGGCATCAACAGAAGTCTTATTAGAGATCTCCTTGCTGCCCCTGAGTCTGTCCTGTTAGGAGAATATGCCTCTTGATTCTGGATCTTTCCAAGGGGTCTCTAACATCTGTAGCAATCATGTATGCAAGTGGTCACACTCTTGAGTTTTCCTATTTTTTTCCTTTTTTTAGTTATTTTGTTTCTGATACTTACTTGTGCAGATGTTAATGGTACAAGGTACAAACTTCCAGTTATGAAATAAGTAAGTCATGGGGATAAAAAGTAAGCATAAGGAATATAGTTAATAATATTCTAATAATGTTGTTTAGTAACAGGTAGTGACTACACTTGGGTGTATAGAGATATTAAATCACTATATTGTACACCAGAAAGTTTTGTAACATTGTGTGACAGCTGACCATTCCTAGAGCGATACTTACCAGGAAACTCTTTCCTGCCCTACCCAGCACTTGCATTCTGAATTAGTTGCCAAAGTTACACAAAGGTAATCTGGTGATCTGCAGTGAGGGAATGCAAGCCTGGAACTACTTTCCTTGTCTTCCTCCTGGAAATATCTTCCTTGTCTTTGATATCAAATTCATCATCAACACCAGCATCAATTTTGTTATTGTTAGGCATCTATCTTTCATGGCTGATGTTTCTAGAGGTGCTTTATGAGAAGGTAAATAAATAAATATATCTTATGAAAATGTATGAAAAGAGTTGACTACCAAGGGGAATTTTTCATTGTAGGAACATTCAACACTAAATTTTCTCATTCTAGTTGTCTGTGATCTGAGGTAGAAGAAAACACTATGTTTTTTGTTGCCTTTTGGTTTTGTTTTTTAATTATGGGAAGAATTCCTTCTGTATACTTATTTTTTTGTATGTTAAGAAAACTCACTTTGCTTTCTTAATAGTTACCACAGTGCATGTGTGCCTGTGTTTCTGCGTGTGTGTGCATGCACACAAGAAAAAGAAAGAGACATAGTGAAGGATAAAGAGGGGTGGGAAAGAGAGAGAGATGGTGTAATAGGAAAGGAGGAGAGGAAGGGGACTTTCTGAGAAGGGTTAAAAGGGTTACAAGTCAATAGAAACATAGGGTTACCAGGCCTTTCATCGTAGTTTCCATGGGACTAGACTCCATGGGACAGGGTAGCCAACCCATTGTTGGCTAATCAAGACATGTCCATACATAAGTCCATTTAATATCCCCACCTCCGTAGGCTGACCCAAGTGTAAGTCCAAATATGCTAGCCTTCTGGATCCAATCTGAGGGACTCTTAGAATAGCCCCTTTGTAAAAGATTTTTATGCACTGATCAAAGGAATTTTTCCCCACACACAGGTACATGGACTTCACCCAGTGAAAAGGGCAATGTTTACTACAGAGAAATAGACTGAGTCCTGGGAAGAGGTGTGTTGGTAAATGTTAAGCATTGGGATTTCTGGCAGAAAAAAAGCAATGTGATTTGGTTCCCACTTCAATTATGTAAATATCCCCATCTTGGCAGATTTCAGGCTACCAAACTGATGGCATTGAATGCAGAGTTGGGAAGAGAGGCACATTAGCTGTTCAGCCCTTCACCAGACTGGGACACCAGACCAAACATGACTGGACTTGCTGGGAAGAAGAGCCTCATGGCACCTAGTAAAACTTGTATAATGGCTGCTGAAGCATAAAGCAGAGGTAGGTCTAGACCCCATGTGGCCAAAGGGCTGTTTCTCAAAGACAGATGAGGGTGACTTTAAGACAGAGGTTGGGAAGATGGGCATTTGTTAACTTCCTTAAAAAAGAAATTTCAGAGACTGCTATCTGGAGGCAACTTGGTCTCCCCAAGGGAAAGAGTATGATTTATAAAATGCTACATATACAACTTCTTCCCCAAAGCCCTGACTCTAAGTGGGCAGGCTGGGAGTTCCCTCTCCCAGCTCAGTGTGGAAAGAACTGAGGGGTAGGAAAATGTCAGGAAGAACCTGCATGTGCTTTGCTTGTGCAAGAGCCATGTCCTGCTCCTTCCAGAAGCATGGTTCACCTAAAGCCCAGTCCTAGAGCCCACATAAAAGTCCCTGTACCTCATAGGCTGAGGCTATTCAGGGATGTGTATGTGACTGTCTAGGACCATAGTGAGTATTTTTATGGGACCCAGAGGGGACAGCTAGCAGGATGGAGATGGAGCTGGAAGATCAGTCTGGGAGAGGAGTGGAGAGGAGCATGAAGGAGAAGGATAAAATGATGGGCAAGGACAGAAAGTTGGGACTGACGTTTACTCTAGACCAAGCAGGAACCACCTGGGAAGTGTTGTCCCTGTGGTCAGACAGGGAGGTGGCATATGACCTAGAACTACTACAGTCTTGCAATGGCTGGCCTGCTAATCATGAGCCTGTTTCTCTGAAGGAAGTTTGTCCCTGATTATGTGGATCCTAAATTATATATCTATATCTATATCTATCTATCTATATGTATCTATATCTATATCTATGTCAGGAGCTAACAGCTCTTCTAGAAATTTCTGGAAAACATTTGTAGATAGATTCTACAAATTAAGTTGTAGAACTTCAATAGACTCAACATGGTTTTGAAAGGACGTGAGTATCCATTCCAGATATCCATTTCACTCTAGCATTTTGGGTCTTTCTTGGATATATTAGTTCAGCAGCTGTTAATAACCACTTAAGAATCAAGAACTGTGGAGCACTCAGCAGCTATAAAAGTAAAGATTCACTGTCTCACATAGGTTTCTGTCTACACACATATTTTATTTTATTTTGTACACAGTGCATTTTTTAAGATTTTATTATTTTTATTTATTTGACAGAGAAAAAGAGATCTCAAGTAGGCAGAGGCAGGCAGAGAGAGCAGGGGAAGCAGGCTCCCTGATGAACAGAGAGCCCAATGTGAGGCTCAATCCCTGAACCCTGAGATCATGACCTGAGCGGAAGGCAGAGGCTTAACCCACTGAGCCACCCAGACACCCCCACAGTGCAGTTTTAATAAGTTTAGCATAAGTCTATTCCCACATGCTTCTACACATAAGTTTACAAATGTATCTTAATGAATGAAGATGTTACTTGAATGACACATTATACCCAGTGTAGTTTCAGTGAGCTAACAATAGGGCTATTGCCATGTGCTTCAACACGTGTTTACATACTTATGTCTTTTAAGTTTTTATTTAAATTCCAGTTAGTTAACATACAGTGAAATATTAATTTCAGGTATACATATAGTGATTCAACACTTCCATACATCACCTAGTGCACATCACAAATGCCCTCCTTAATCCTCATCCCTATTTCACCCATCCTTCAACCCAGCTAACCTCTGGTAACCATTAGTTTGTTTTCTATAATTAAGAATCTGCTTGTTGATTTGCCTCTCTCTTTCTTTTATTTTTTCCCTTTACTCATTTGTTTCTTAAATTCCACATATGAGTCAAATCATATGGTATCTGTCTTTCCCTTGTGGATTTATTTCATGTAGCATTATATTCTCCCGTTCCTTCCATGTCATTGTGAATGGCAAGATTTCATTATTTTTTATGGCTGAGTAATATTCTATTATATATAGATAAATGAGAGATAGATGATGATGATGATAGATAGATGATAGATATAGATAAAACAGCTCAAGGGTCTATTAACTGGTGAATGGATAAGGAAAATGTGCACATATTTTAGATATCCCTCTCCAACCCTGAGAAAGGATTTAAAAAATAGGGAGGAATTTAATGGCTCTGGAGGTCGAATTCTGGGTATGTTTGTTTTCTCATTAGGTTTTGGTGAAATCCCACCAAAATGTCCTGACAGCAGAACAGCAGCAGAGCCAACCCCCTGCCAAGTGACTGCCAAAGTGTTTCAACCCTACATGTGCCCAAAAGTGCACCCCAATCTCTTTCTGCTGTAGTGTCAGCTCCAGAGGATGTTGCGGTTCCAGTTCTGGGGACTGGTTTTGATGAGGGAGCAGAAGGTAAGGTGAACACAAAGGATAAACTGACACACTGCAACCACAACCTACCCCCGGCATGTGGTAAACAAGGTAGAAGAAAAAATATTGAGTTTACAGCCCTTTGAAAAGTCCTTGAAATAGGCAGAGTGACCCTAGTCCCTCTAGGGACTCTACTGTCTGGATGTTAATACTTTGCTAAGGCCAACAATCTTAGGCCAACCCCCAGGATCCTGTAAGTCTACTTGAACATATAAATATTCCTTTGGAAAATTCCTTTATCTCTAAACCCCACAAGATACATGTTGGCAATCATCATCCAAGCATATGACCCACCAATATACATCTGAAGGGTCTCATGACTGAGTTTTTACTAAACAGTAATAAATGTCCTTTCCTAATAATAACTAGCACCCTCAAGTTCTTTTCTTTCCAAAATAACAGGGAGGCTGACAATATCCCTAATGCCCTCCCAACTTGAAAGTATATAATGGGCCACTCCTTATGACCCCAGTGCAGCTCTTTCTGCCCACAGGTCCCGCCCCATGCTTTAATAAAATCATCTTTTTTTCACCAAAGACATCTCAAGAATTCTTTCTCAGCCATCAGCTTCGAAGCCTAATGTTTATCCTACATCACCCCCACTCCTGGGTGGGATATGTGTGACATTCCTCAGGCATTCCTAGCTTCCCTAAAAGTAAGGGAAGGAAAAACAAAAGGTTAACTAGTAGAGATTACAGTACTGCAGGACAGGAGTCTCCCTCAGCAATTTACTAGAAAAGGCATTCTTATCAGTAACCCAACTTCCAGAGATAAGAATTCTTTCTTGGCCATTGACTCTAGACCTCACCTAACATTCCAAAACTACACGTCTGTGACTCTGATACAGGAAATAAATGTTAGGTTTCTAAGCTGATGGCCAAGAAAGAATTATTAAGACATCTTTGGTGCAAAAAGGTGGTTTTATTAAAGCATGAGGACAAGACCCATGGGCAGAAAGAGCTGCACTGGGGTCAAGTTGGGAGGGGGTTAGGGACAGCATAAGTCTCTAAAGAATTTTGGAAGCAAGGTTTCCAGGACCTTGAGAGGGCTAGCTCTTATTGGGGAAAGGTCATTTATTACTGTCTAATAAAACCTTAGTCATGAGACCCTTCAGATGTATATCAGTGGGCCATATGCTTTGGGGATGATTGCCAACATGTATCCTGTTTCAAGGACTTGTCTGTTTCAAGGACTTGTCAATGGGCTGTAGGTAGTAAGGAAATTTAATAATTTTTCTTCTACCTTTGTTTCCCATATCATCTGGACTGAGGGAAGTGTGGAAGAGAGTGTAGGCATGGCCAGGGATTGGGGTGATGTGGTCATGGCCTTTCTCAGATGTGATTCATCTGAGTTGGAAGAAAACCCCTATATCTTACCCTTTCCATCTCCTTTCAGTCCCCCCCGCCTCAGGACTGCTGGATGCAGTTGCGATTACTGAATATGGTTGATGTGTGATAATAGTAATCCTAGCAAAACTGACCCAAATTCAGTTAGTACTTACTCATATGTTAGACACATGTTTTGTTTCACATTAATATTTGCCTGGAGTGTTCATTCAAAAGACATGTATTGGGGAAGCAGGTCAAGATGGCGGAGAAGTAGCAGGCTGAGACGACATCAGGTAGCAGGAGATCAGCTAGATAGCTTACCAAACCATTCCAAACATCTACAAATTCAATAGGAGATCGAAGAGAAGAGCAGCAATTCTAGAAACAGAAAATCTACCGCTTTCTGAAAGGTAGGACTGGCGGAGAAGTGAATCCAAAGAGACGGGAAGATAGACCACAGGAGCAGGGGCTGGCTCCCTGTAAGCAGTGGAGAAAGCGAGCACAAAATCAGAACTTTTAAAACTCTGCTCCACTGAGGGACATTGCTCCAGAGGCTGAGCTGGGGTGAAGCCCATGTGGGGACAGTATGGCTTCAGGTCCCACAGGGTCAAAGAAGGATTGGGGCTGTCTGAGTGTCACAGAACTCACAGGTATTAGAGTGGGGAAGCCAGCTACAGAGACAGAGCCAAGAAATGAGCTCTCAACTCAGGGTTACCTTTTCGTGATCCACGGCACAGACCACTGCTCTGTGATTGGGGACCCCACAGGATCCGGGGAGACTCCCCTGGAAGAGCTCAGGGATTTGCAGATCTGTGGGGTTTGGAGACTCCAGGCAGGGTTGTGTGCCAGAGACAGAGAAGCTTGGTCACAGGCTGGGTGAGCTCAGAGTGCGGTTGGAGGCCAGGGAGACAGGAGCGATTGAGCACTTTTTTCTGAGGGTGCACGGAGAAGTGGGGCCCCGAGCTCTCGGCTCCTCCAGGCCAGAGAATAGGAGGCTGCCATTTTCATTCCAATCTTCCAGAATTCTACAGAGAGCGTTCAGGGAACAAAAACTCCCAAAAGCGAACCCAAGTGGATTACTTAGCCTGGCCCCTGGTAAGGGCCGTGCAATTCTGCCTTGGGAAAGACACTTGAGAATCACTACAATAGGTCCTTCCTCCCGAAGATCAACAACAAATCCAGCCAAGAGCAAGTTCACATACCAAGAAGAACAGCGGAATTCCAGAGGAGGAGAAAGAAAAGCATGGAATTCACGGCTTTCTCCCCATGATTCTTTAGTCTTGCAAAGTTAATCTTTTTTTAATTTTATTTTTTTCTTCTACTAATTTTTTCAAATTTTACCCTTACCTCCTTTAATGTGTTTTAACTAGTTTATCTTAACAATACCTTTCATAAAATTTTTTTGAACCTTCATTATTATAGTTATATTACATATACATATAATATATATATGTATATATAGTTATATTATATTTTATCCTTCATTGTATCTAACTTTTTTTTTCTATACACATAGGGTTTTTTCTTCTAAAAAATTTGGGGTACAACTTCTTCTAATAGATCAAAATACACCCTAAATCTAGTACAGGGCTTTATTCTAGTCTCCAGCCTGAGCAAATTCTCTCCACTTTTTCTTTATTCTCCCAACCAACTTATCTTACCAAATCCTTTTTTAGAAATTTAAAAAAAAAATCTTCTTCATAGTCATATTCCATCCTTTCATTGTGTTTATCCTTATATATGTTTTTCATTCTTTAAAATCTGGGGAGGTAGTTTCTTCTAAGAGACCAAAAAACTCCCAAAATTAACTGGGTGACCCTGTTCTATTCACAAGTCTAATATATATATATATATATATATATATATATATATATATATTTTAATATTTTTTCTTTATTTGTTTTCATTTTTTAATTTTTTTCTGAAATTTTACCCCCTTTCTTCTGCCCACAATTTGGGGTCTCTTCTGATTTGGTTAAAGCACATTTTCCTGGGGTCTTTGCCACCATTTTAGTATTTTGTTTTCTTGTTCATATATTCTTGTCTGGATAAAATGACAAGGTGGAAAAACTCACCACAAAAAAAAAAAAAAAAAAAAAAAAGAGCAAAAGGCATTACCAAAGGCTAGGGACCTAATCAATATAGACATTGGTAATATGTCAGATCTAGAGTTCAGAATGATGATTCTCAAGGTGCTAGCTGGGCTTGAAAAAGACATGGAAGATATTAGAGAAAACCTGACTGGAGAAATAAAAGCTCTTTCTGGAGAAATAAAAGAACTAAAATCTAACCAAGTTGAAATCAAAAAAGCTATTAACGAGGTGCAATAAAAAAAATGGACACTCTTACTGCTAGGATAAATGAGGCAGAAGAGAGAATTAGTGATATAGAAGACCAAATGACAGAGAATAAAAAAGCTGAGGAAAAGAGAGACAAACAACTACTGGACCACGAGGGGAGAATTCGAGAGATAAGTGATACCATAAGAAGAAACAACATTGGAATAATTGGGATTCCAGAAGAAGAAGAAAGAGAGAGGGGAGCAGAAGGTATATTGGAGAGAATTATTGGAGAGAATTTCCCTAATATGGCAAAAGGAACAAGCATCAAAATCCAGGAGGTGCAGAGAACCCCCCTCAAAATCAATAAGAATAGGTCAACACCCCATCATCTAATAGTAAAATTTACAAGTCTTAGAGACAAAGAGAAAATCCTGAAAGCAGCCTGGGACAAGAAGTCTGTAACATACAATGGTAAAAACATTAGATTGGCAGCAGACTTATTTATAGAGACCTGGCAGGCCAGAAAGAACTGGCATGATATATTCAGAGCACTAAACGAGAAAAACATGCAGCCAAGAATACTATATCCAGCTAGGCTATCATTGAAAATAGAAGGAGAGATAAAAAGCTTCCAGGACAAACAAAAACTGAAAGAATTTGCAAACACCAAACCAGCACTACAGGAAATATTGAAAGGGGTCATCTAAGCAAAGAGAGAGCCTAAAAGTAGTATATCAGAAAGGAACAGAGACAATATACAGTAATAGTCATCTTACAGGCCATACAATGGCACTAAATTCATATCTCTCAATAGTTACCCTGTGTCTTTTGATTGGGGCATTTAGCCCA
>NW_019154172.1:799228-801485 GCF_002288905.1 Enhydra lutris kenyoni | reverse complement strand
AATTTGCAAACACCAAACCAGCACTACAGGAAATATTGAAAGGGGTCATCTAAGCAAAGAGAGAGCCTAAAAGTAGTATATCAGAAAGGAACAGAGACAATATACAGTAATAGTCATCTTACAGGCCATACAATGGCACTAAATTCATATCTCTCAATAGTTACCCTGAATGTTAATGGGCTAAATGCCCCAATCAAAAGACACAGGGTATCAGAATGGATAAAAAAACAAAACCCACCAATATGCTATCTACAAGAAACTCATTTTAGACCCAAAGACACCTCCAGACTTAAAGTGAGGGGGGTGGAAAACAATTTACCATGCTAATGGACATCAAAAGATGGCTGGGGTGGCAATCCTTGTATCAGATCAATTATATTTTAAGCCAAGGACTACAATAAGAGATGAGGAAGGACACTATATCATACTCAAAGGGTCTGTCCAACAAGAAGATCTAACAATTTTAAATATCTATGCCCCTAACATGGGAGCAGGCAACTATATAAACCAATTAATAACAAAATCAAAGAAACACATTGACAATAATACAATAATAGTAGGGGATTTTAACACTCCCCTCACTGAAATGGACAGATCATCCAAGCAAAAGATCAAAAGGAAATAAAGGCCTTAAATGACACACTGGACCAGTTGGACATCACAGATATATTCAGAACATTTCATCCCAAAGCAACAGAATACACATTCTTCTCTAGTGCACATGGAACATTCTCCAGAATAAATCACATCCTGGGTTACCAATAAAGTCTCAACTGGTATCAAAAGATTGGGATCATTCCCTGCATATTTTCAGACCACAATGCTCTGAAGTTATAACTCAATCACAAGAGGAAATTTGTAAAGAACCCAAATACCTGGAGACTAAACAGCATCTTTCTAAAGAATGAATGGGTCAACCAGGAAATTAAAGAAGAATTGAAAAAATTCATGGAAACAAATGATAATGAAAACACAATGATTCAAAATCTGTGGGACACAGCAAAGGCAGTCCTGAGAGGAAAATATATAGTGGTACAAGCTTTTCTCAAGAAACAAGAAAGGTCTCAAATACACAAACCTAACCCTACACCTAAAGGAGCTGGAGAAAGAACAACAGAGAAACCCTAAACACAGCAGGAGAAGAAAAATAACAAAGATCAGAGCAGAAATCAATGAAATAGAAACCAAAAAAATAATAGGACAAATCAATGAAGTAGGAGCTGGTTCTTTGAAAGAATTAATAAGATTGATAACCCCCTGGCCAGATTTATTGAAAAGAAAAGAAAAGGACCCAAATTAATAAAATCATGAATTAAAGAGGAGAGATCACAACCAAAAACAAAGAGATACAAACAATTATAAGAACAAATTATGAGCAGCTATACGCCAGCAAATTTGACAATCTGGAAAAAATGGATGCATTCTTAGAGACATATAAGCTACTAAAACTGAACCAGGAAGAAACAGAAAACCTAAACAGACCCATCACCAGTAAGGAGATTTAAACAGTCATCAAAAATTTCCAAACAAGCAAGAGCCCAGGGCCAGATGGCTTCCCAGGAGAATTCTACCACACATTTAAAGAAGAATTAATTCCTATTCTCCTGAAACTGTTCCCAAAAAATGGAAATGGAAAGAAAACTTCCAAACTCATTTTATGAGGCCAGCATCACCTTGATCCCAAAGCCAGACAAGGATCCCATCAAAAAAGAGAATTACAGACCAATATCCTTGATGAACACAGATGCGAAAATTCTCACCAAAATATGAGCCAATAGGATCCAACGGTACATTAAAAGGATTATTCTCCATGACCAAGTGGGATTTATTCCAGGGCTACAAGGTTGGTTCAACATCTGCAAATCAATCAATGTGATACAATACATTAATAAAAGAAAGAACAAGAACCATGTGATACTCTCAATAGATGCTGAAAAAGCATTTGACAAAGTACAGCATCCTTTCTTGATCAAAACTTTTCAAATTGTAGGGATAGAGGGCACGTACCTCAATATCATCAAAGCCATCTATGGAAAACCCACCACAAATATCATTCTCAATGGAGAAAAACTGAAAGCTTTTCCGCTAAGGTCAGGAACATGGCAGGGATGTCCATTATCACCACTGCTATTCAACATAGTACTAGAAGTCCTAGTCTCAGCAATCAGACAACAAAAAGAATTAAAGGCATCCAAATTGGCAAAGAAGAAGTCAAACTATCACTCTTTGCAGATGATATGATACTATGTGTGGAAAA
>NW_019154172.1:704790-799128 GCF_002288905.1 Enhydra lutris kenyoni | reverse complement strand
CCCACTACAAATATCATTCTCAATGGAGAAAAACTGAAAGCTTTTCCGCTAAGGTCAGGAACATGGCAGGGATGTCCATTATCACCACTGCTATTCAACATAGTACTAGAAGTCCTAGTCTCAGCAATCAGACAACAAAAAGAATTAAAGGCATCCAAATTGGCAAAGAAGAAGTCAAACTATCACTCTTTGCAGATGATATGATACTATGTGTGGAAAACCCAAAAGACTCCACTCCAAATCTGCTAGAACTTGTACAGGAATTCAGTAAAGTATCAGGATATAAAATCAATGCACAGAAATCAGTTGCATTTCTTTACACCAACAACAAGGCAGAAGAAAGAGAAATTAAGGAGTCAATCCCACTTACAATTGCACCCCAAACTATAAGATACCTAGGAATAAACCTAACTGAAGAGGCAAAGAATCTATAATCAGAAAACTATGAAGTACTCATGAAAGAAATTGAGAAAGACACAAAGAAATGGAAAATTTTTCCATGCTCATGGATTGGAAGAACAAATATTGTGAAAAAGTCTATGCTACCTAAAGCAATCTACACATTAAACGCAATCCCTATCAAAATCCCATCCATGTTTTTCAAAGAAATGGAACAAATAATCCTAAAATATATATGGAACGAGAAAAGACCTCAAATAGCCAAAGGAATACTGAAAAAGAAAGCCAAAGTTGGTGGCATCACAATTCCAGACTACAAGCTCTATTACAAAGCTGTCATTATCAAGCCAGTATGGTACTGGCACAAAAACAGACTCATAGATCAATGGAACAGAATAGAGAGCCCAGAAATAGACCCTCAACTCTATGGTCAAGTACCTTCAACAAAGCAGGAAAGAATGTCCAATGGAAAAAAGATAGCCTCTTCAACAAATAGTGTTGGGGAAATTGGACAGCCACATGCAGAAAAATGAAACTGGACCATTTCCTTACAACACACGAAAATAGAATCAAAAGGGATGAAGAACCTCAATGTGACAAAGGAATCCATCAAAATCCTTGAGGAGACCACAGGCAGCAACCTCTTCGACCTCAACTGCAGCAAATTCTTCCTAGGAATATCGCCAAAGGCAAAGAAAGCAAGGGCTAAAATGAACTATTGTGACTTCATCAAGATCAAAAGCTTTTGCACAGCAAAGGAAACAGCTAACAAAACCAAAAGACAACTGACAGAATGGGGGAAGATATTGCAAACAACATATCAGATAAAGGGCTAGTATTCGAAATCTATAAAGAGCTTATCAAACTCAACACCCAGAGAACAAATAATCCAATCAAAAAATGGGCAGAGGACATGAACAGACATTTCTGCAAAGAAGACATCCAGATGGCCAACAGACATATGAAAAAGTGCTCCACATCACTCGGCATCAGGGAAATGCAAATCAAAACCACAACGAGATACTACCTCACACCAGTCAGAATGGCTAAAATTAACAAGTCAGTAAACGACAGATGCTGGCGAGGATGTGGAGAAAGGGGAATCCTCCTACACTATTGGTGGGAATGCAAGCTGATGCATCCACTCTGGAAAACAGCAAGGAGGTTCCTCGAAAAGTTTAAAATAGAGCTACCCTATGACCCAAAAATTGCACTACTGGGTTTTACCCTAAAGATACAAATGTAGTGATCCAAAGGGGCACATGCACCCAAATGTTTATAGCAGCAATGTCCACAGTAGCTCAACTATGGAAAGAACCTAGATGTCCATCAACAGATGAATGGATAAAGAAGAAGTGATATATATATATATACAATGGAATACTATTCAGCCACCAAAAAAGGATTTCAAAATGAAATCTTGCCATTTACAATGATGTGGATGGAACTGGAGGGTATTATGCTTAGCGAAATAAGTCAATCAGAGAAAGACAGCTTTCATATGATCTCCCTAATATGAGGAAGTGGAGATGCAACATGGGGGATTTGGGGGGTAGGAAAAGAATAAATGAAACAAGATGGGATCAGGAGGGAGATAAACCATAAAAGACTCTTAATCTCAGAAAAGAAACTGAGGGTTGTTGGGGTGGGAGAGGGGTAGGGAGAGGGTGGTGGGGTTATGGACTTTGGGGAGGGTATGTACTATGGTGAGTGCCATTAAGTGTGTAAACCTGGAAATTCACAGACCTGTACCCCTGGGGCTAATAATACATTATATGTTTATATATTAAAAAAAAAAAGGACATGTATTAAGTACCTACTATGTTCCAAGAATAGTTTAAGATCTTAAGAATACAGAAGTGAAAAAAAAAAAAGGTAAAATTTCTCCCTCACTTAATTTATCCTAATAAAGAAACACAGATGACAAAGAAAATGAAGAAGGAAAAATATACTATTTGCTCATCCAAGGAGTATATTTTGAAGGCACCAAGTGCTTGAGGAAGGCACTGTGGATTGACCAGTGAACCAAAGAGATGAAGATTCCTACCTAACAGACTTTACATTCTAAGGTGAGAAAATGGAAAACATGTACATTACAATATGTCATGTGTTAGCTGGTTGTAAACTCTATGGAGAAAAATTAAGCTTGGAAGAGGGCCAGAGCCTATCAGGTGGATGAGGATTATGATTTTAAACAGGGTCACCAGCAAAGCCCTCCAAGTTCATAACTGGACAAAGACTTGAAGGAGGTGAGCAAATTAGCTGCATGGACATCTGGGAGAGGAACATTTGTGGGGAAGAAACAAAACAATAACAAATTTCCCTGAAGCAGGAGTGTGACTGGAACCTTAGATGAACTGCCAGGAGGCCAGTGTAAAGGATAGAGTGGGAAACAATGTGGGACATGAAGTCAGGGAAGTAAGGGAGTGGTGGGGTCATGAGTCCAGTCTATGTATCCCTTTGAAAGCCATTGGAAAGGCTTGGGCTTTCACCATGAGCAGTGTAAGAAGTTATTAGAATGCTTTTAGCAGAAGAGTTGCATGATCTGATGATTATACCTCTATCTTACAGATGAGGAAACAGATTCAGAAGGTTCAGCAGATTGCCTAAAATCACACAACTAGAAATTGACAGGCCTGTGAGGAGAACCATATACTCTTTGACAGGAAAAGACAAAAGCAATTGGCCCTTTGTGTGGAAGTCTTAGACTGGGGGGCGGGGAGGGGTGTTGGGATAAAGGATAAAACATACTATTTGCACTGGAAAAATGGATGGAGTAGGTGAGAGGGCAGGGTCTATGAAGGACTATGATCCAGTGGATTCTTTTTGCAGTAATATATTAGGGAAACACAGAACTCCCTGAATCCCTTTGTATCCTAAAATGCAAAGAAGAGGCAGTTGCTACTGAAAATGTCAGGGGGTGGTCCTTAAGACCAACGACAATTAAATAGCTCTACAAAGTGGTACATAAACCCAAGGGACTAGTGACCTTGTGTATGTTGCAAGAGAATAAATGGGTCATGGAAGGGTTGGCAGAAGTTCAGGGAAACTAAACCCTATGGGTCATTCCAGGAGAAAGAGCGATATATGGGTAACAATTTTCCCTGGCCTCTTTAATTAAGAGTGTCCTAGTGCTGTCTTGCCTTGTGTTTCTGGCCCAGACACAGCCCAGACTCTGATCCAGGTTGGAGTTGGGGTTCTCATATTTCAGTGACCAACATGTGCACACAGTGGGAAACCTCTGTGACTCTCCCTTCACATATGTGAAAACAGTCTTTGCTCCGTAAATGATATTCTTTGATGACTTTCATTGGCTCCCCTTGTGATAGTTTTGGTGGGTTTGGAAATAGAAAAGGAGGCAAGGATGAGACCAGGTGAGGGTGCTCCCTAGCAAGCCTATTCAGTGGCCACATGTTGTAATGGAACATGCCCTGGATGGAATTCAGAAATTCCTGTCTAATGTTTGCTCCTACCTGAGCAAATTTCTTTCCTCCTCTGTGGGCCTCAGTCCCAATATAGTGGGGCCCAGCTCTGTGCTTGGAAAGGCCCTTGCTAGCCCTCCATTCCATGTTTCTACAGTATAATCTAACAATCTAGGAGGAATCCCATATTGTCACTGGAATAATGGTTCAGAGGATCTCTGGCAAAATCTCAGACCTGAGCATGGAGTAGAGACACACACAGATATGGGATCTAAAGGAGGGGAATTCTGTAGTGTCTTCTCAGACACAGAAGTGAGATGTCTCATTGGATACTAATATGCCCGTGCCCTCCATCTCCCAGGTATCTGGCTTCTCACTTCCTCCTATTTCTCTTCCACAAAAAAGGAGGGATCCAGATTTTGACCTTGAGTGCCTGCTGTCCTGTCTCTGATCAAGGACAGCTCCCAGGATGTGAGGAGACCTGGGCCCTGCCTTCAGGGAGCCACATGTCAAACTGGGTACTTCCCCCTCTGGGTCTCCTGGTCAGAGTTGGGATACCATTGAGTTGAAATCTTGGTTTGGTTCATGCACTCAGAGGTACAACTTCAAACATGTAATTCGTGTCAGGATGCATTGATGCTGGTATTGTTAGGGACCTAAAAATAATCTAGTACATGTTTTCTGACTGTCCAAATGGTAAGTCCTAAAATGATCTAACCAGAGGACTACAGAGAGCTTTTAAAGACCAGAAGGTCTTCCTAAGAAGAACAGCCCATTCGTCCAGATGAATCAGTTATTGCGTTGTGTTAAGGCAGGGGTCAGACCCCATGATATGTATTAATCCCCTCTACCTTAGAGATGCCATAATTCTGAATCTGTGTTTCTGTATTCTGTGAATCCATGATTCTCTCTACGTATTACCCTGTGAGTCTACCAGACTAGTATTGCATAAATCCATAGGTCTCTCTTTCTATGTGCTTGTGTCCAAAGAGATAAGTGGGCCCTTTTGGGAATAACCCTGTGACTCACCCTCACACTTGTACCAGTCATCTGACTTCTCCATACCTCAACTTCCCAGCCTATAAAATGGGTGGGGCACAGCCCCCCACCTGTTTTGGTGGCTCGTGAAAACTGTATCTCTCACCAGAGATGTTAGTGCTTCCTGAAGATGTTAAACTCATTAGTGACAGCCTAGCCCCACAGAGGAGGAAGTGAGCCAATCAGAGCTCATGGATGGCTCAAGGTGCACAGATTGGCTAATAGTAAGATGGCATTGGCCATATGGAGGAAAGAGGTTGGTTTAGGGTGTACTGTCATTGGAAAGCACACTCATTCATTCAATCATTCATTCATTGGTCTAGTTAGTGTTCTCCAGGTCCTTCAGCTGAGCCAGATGATATACAGTGAATGTGTCCACAGTTATAAAAGCATAGAAATTATGGTCTAGTGGGAATGACTCCATGAATAGTGAGGGTATGAATACATTTCCTTTGTAGGATAAGCCTCTACAATCATAGAATATCATAGCCAGGAGGGACTTCACTGACTATTTTATGGTGGAAGAGAAAAAGCGTAGAGATAGCAGAACACATGGGGACCACACTATGAGGCAATGACAGAATCAGAACTAGGCTGAGTTTCATTTGTGTTTTGAACTATCTCTCTTGTTTTGTTGATGTGCCTTAAAATGATTGCCCTTCTATGGCATTTTCTTCTGTAGAGAGTGGGGTTGTCCCACCCTATGTCTGAGTTATAGGACTTCTTAATAACTGTGTCTGTTGGTCTGCTAAAAGGTATAGTTCTTAAAGCATCCTGTATTTCAACACTAAAAACAGCTGTTTTGGCAGAAAAAAAAAAGAAGAATAAATTTGGGTTCAAATTCCGGGTCTACTACTTTAAGCTATGTGAGCTTTGGCAGGTTTTTAAAACTTATTTAAGACACTATTATGGAGACTAAATGTGATGAACTAACCATGTGATATGTATGGCCCCAGTAAAAGATCATTCTTGTCCCATTGTTCTCATAAAACATCAGGCCTGGGTGCCAGCTGAGGTGGGACACAGAATAGGTAATGGAACAACCTAACACCACTTTCACAGATGGTAGGTTTCACAGATGAAGCTATGGAGTGCTACAAGCCCACCCAACACAGGAATGATGGGGGAAAGCAGGAAACTCCAAGTCTGGGGCAGAATCTCCCCCCTTGTTTCCTCCAAACCGCTCAGGGGAAGACCCTGCAAGACCTGGCTTGGGCTGGGGAAGTGTCTGAGGACTAGTGGGGGTTTGTCTTCTTTGTTGAGGAAATTGGAAGCTTTAAGATTTATGGTCATGGAGAAATTGGGATCCGTTATGGACAAATGTAGAAACACTTTTTCCTTACGTGCTATGGGGCCACAGTGGGGCCTGCACTACTGATCTGAGGGAGTGGTAGTTTGCAACTAGGGCTTGGCTCAGGATCAAGATACCTTTCTGCATTGGGCAACTTGACATGGATCAGTGAGAAGAGCGTGGGCTCTGTAAATAAACAGGCCTGGGTTCAAGTGATACTCCATTGCCTACCAATGGGAATACCTTGGTGAAATAGGCCTCTGGGTCTTAGTTTCCTTGTAAAATAGGGCTAGTATAACCTACCTCACAAGATGTGCTTAATATATATCATTGCCATTTTTCTTGCTGTATTTACTGCACTGAAGAAAGGGAAGGAGGCAGATATTCAGGGACAGTGTTATGTCCAGAAATAAAAGGCATGTTGTAGCAATAAAGACCATGGCTTATGAAGGAAGACTGCATTCATGTGAATTCTAGCTTCTTACCTAATTGCTTTGTGACAATGGGGAACTTCCTTAATCTTTTAGGGCCTCAGTTACAGGGTCTTCTGTAATTGTACACCCCTTATGAACTGTTTGGCACATATGAAGCATTCAGTTAAATGTTAGAGTTTACAATTGTTATCACACAGTGTTCATTTGGCTGGAATTCCCACTGTGCTGGTATCTAGGCCCAGTATTGAGGTCCAGAAAGGTGAGGATGAAGAGGTTATGGGGCATGTAAAGTTGAGGGTGTGGGATATAGGGCATGATAAACTGAGGAGAGACACCCTAGATATAGAGGCTGAGCTCTGAGATCATTAAGCACCCACCCAGTTTCCTAAATAAACAGAATAACCTGCCAGTCCATGGAGCAAACCCGGAGTTCTTATGGGGGGCTTTGCTGCCATCCTGAGGCAGAGACCACTGGGGCCAGCAATCCAAACCAGCAGGTCCCACCATGGGGCCCCTCAGAAAGAACTCACTATTCAGGCTGAGGAGAGGCACAATATAACTTTTGGCACAGTGTATGAAAAATTGAGATGCTAACTGTATTTTGAAAATGTCCTTGAAGACTCATGTGACCTAGAAACAGCTTCATAGGTACAGATCTCATAGGCATCTCCACTCTCATAACTTCTAGAAAAAGAAGGCTGACTTGTTTCATGAAGAAGGCCAAAGGAATCATTTATCTTGTGTTCAGGAAAATTCAATGTCAAGCAGAGACATGCCCTGCCTCTGAGTGAAGAGCCAGGCATTCTGGGGAGGAATCTCACCAATGCAGTGCCAGCCCTGGTCCTCATGATCTCTTCTGCTTCATTCAGATGCCATTAAATTGCCTCACTGCCACCCTATAAAAGGCCTTCCTAGTGGCCAGCTCCTCAGATCCTTGGCCTCTCCCCGTCTTGCTCCTGTCAGCGAAGAAGGTAAGTCTATGTCTGGGTTAGGGATACAACTAGGAAGGAGAGGTGACATTGGGGTGGGTTGAAGGTGGTCAAAATGAGGCATGAGGGTGGCCGTTGAAGGGCTAGGGTAGAGCTGGAGGGAAGTGCAGAGGCTGGGGTCTGAGGGGGAGAGGCAGAGGTATGGAACTAGAGCCAAGCTGTTGGTCCTGTGTGAGAAGGGGTTGTCAGAGAACAACCACACTTTCTCTCCCTGAGTGCAGTTGTGCAGTCCTCTCATGTATCCATTTATGTGGTGAAGTGATAGTCCAGCCGGCCTGAAGAGCAAATGGTGGAAACTCAAACTCCAGACTTGTCATGCTCTGTAGGGCTCAACTTGAGACTCACATTGGTTCTGGGTCTACTGACAAGAACTTGCTTTCCCTGGGTACTGCCTGGCCTGGCAGGAAGGAGTAAGAAAGCCAGTCCTGAGAGAGCGGGCAATGAGGGGAAATAATTTTCTAAGGAGAATCTGTAATATAGGCAACAAAGTGAGTAAGAAAAGAGAAGGCTTGGAGAATTGGGTAGAAACAGACATCACTCCTTCCAGCCCTTCATTTTCCACTATGGAAACTGAGGCACATGTCCAGGAACAGGCACAAGAGCCAAGCAAGATCCCTGGCTTTGAGTTCACCCTATGTCAGGTCTGAGTGCCTGTGACCTTCCCAAAAGTGTTCCTGCTTACAGATCATTCTATTCATATGGGATGCTGAGGGTTTCCCTGGAAACCTTCTAGTTCTGATGAGACCTTTCTTTTCAGATTTTACAAAACCACAGGAAGATGTGTGATCAGCAGAAGCAGCAACAGTTCCCCCCGTCTTGTGTGAAAGGTTCTGGATTGGGAGCTGTGCAGAGTACCAAAGGTACCTCTGTGAAATGCCCAGCTCCATCCCAGACCCAAACCTATGTGAAATGTGTAACTCCTTGCCAGACTCAGACCTATGTAAAATGCCCATCTCCATGCCCAACTCAGACCTATGTGAAATGTGTAACTCCTTGCCAGACTCAGACCTATGTTAAATGCCCAGCTCCATGCCCGACTCAGACCTATGTGAAATGTATAACTCCTTGCCAGACTCAGACCTATGTGAAATGCCCAGCTCCATCCCAGACAACCTATATGAAATGCCCAGCTCCTTGTCAGACGTACATGAAGTGCCCAGCTCTGTGCCAGACAACCTATGTGAAGTGCCCAACCCCCTGCCAGACCCAGACTTGCTATGGTCAGGGCCCTTCTCCTGGCCATACCTACTACGTTCAGGCTCCTGCAAGAAGCTTGACCACCTCATGCGGTGCACCTGATCCATGCTCTGCACCCTGTTCCACCAGCTACTGCTGCCTGGCTCCCCGGACCTTCGGGGTGAGTCCCCTGAGACGCTGGGTCCAACGGCCCCAAGACTGCAACTCAGGATCATCTGGCTGCTGCGAAGATTCTGGGTGCTGCAGCTGTGGGGGCTGCAGTTGTGGTGGCTGTGGCTCTGGGTGCTGCTGCTTGGGAATTATCCCCATGAGGTCCCGAGGTCCTGCATGCTGTGATCGTGATGATGACTGCTGTTGTTAAATTCAAAACAGCCTTGCTCCACCTTCTGGAACATTCACCAGCCTCTGGCACCCACTTCCCTATATTCCCAATGATGTAGAATCTCATTGCTTCACTGTGTACTTTGCTTCTCTATGAAGGCAACCTGCTGGAGTTAACGCTCTCCCCAAACTTTGGCAAGAATAAAGCTCTGAATGCAATTCATAGTGGTGTCCTGTCTATTTGGTCCATATTTCTACTTTTCTATCAGAAACTCTTCCTCTCTTCCTCTTGCTTCTCAACAAGAGGAAAGGTCTGCATGGACATGAATAAGCAGACCAAGCTGGAATAATCCTAGCCTGGGATTCTGGACCATTCTAGAATGCCCCTAATAAACTTCCCCATGCAAGTTAGCTGGAGATTTGGGGGCCAGAAGATGCCTTTTTCCTGCCCTCTGATGAGTGTAAGGAGAGGGATTGGCTATGCTTAGGCTCTCATGGTAGCATGATTGTTGCATGTGAACTCAGGATTCAGCTTCCTGGATGTTGAAGGGTCTGTGAAATCAGATCTCTTCAGGAGCCTTAAGAAGATGCCCCTTGCTTGTGTGGGAGTGGCTCTATGGATTCCATTATCTCATCTGATGGGTTTGGCCCCCTGAAGCCCCAGAGGAAAGACCTGAGGAAAAGCATGGGGAACCACCCTCAGGTGGTTTCCACTCAGCAGGTGGAAATTCCCCACGTTAGCCAGGGAGACAGCCCTAGGAGTGAATCTGGTCCTGGGCTTCCTCACTAGCACTTCCTCCTCCATTACTTTGATAACCCGGGGGTTTGGGGTGGGTTTTTATAGCTAGAAACTGTAAACCCACACAGCAAAAAGGAAATAAGTAGGGGGTAAGTGCTCTTCAGCACAATCCCACAAACCCTGGTGCATGAGCAGAGGCAGCAGCAGGTTTGGTGAATATGTAAAGGAACATTCCAACTAGAACTGGGAAGTTGAGTTCATTTTTAAGCAACCTCTCTCGGGTTATGCTGGGACACTTGTGGAGTATCATCTGGACTACTGTGCTGCCTTGGAACATCTAAGTCACCCATGATCCCCCAAATCACACTCCATCCCTCCAGCCAAACTCACTGCAGCCAGATCACTGGGCACCATGATCTCCTCTTGTACCACCTAGTAGCTCTGGCAATGTTGGTCTCTGTGCTGCTCCTTCAGCAATGAATGTGGGCATGTAATGTTTTTATATTTATTAATTAAAAATTAGGTAAGTAGCACAAACTATGTAAACATTCGAATAGTACAGTCGATGTTTGAATAATGCAGGGGTTAGGGGCGCCAATCTCCCCTATAGTCTAAAATCCACACTTCTGACTCCCTGGAAAGGTAACTACTAATAGCCTACTGTTCACCTTACTGATAAGATAATCAATTAACACATATTTTGTATGTTATGTGTATTTTATACTGTATTCTTATAATGAAGTGAGCTAGAGAAAAGGAAGTATTATTAAGAAAATCATAGGACAGAGAAAATACATTTATAATACTGTATTCATTTGAAAAAAAAAAACAAATATAATTGGACCCGTACAGTTCGAATCCATGTTGTTCAAGGATCAACCGCATGACTTTTATAGACAAAAATTACTTTTTGATTTCCAATTCCACATCCTATTCCAGGGATGACCCTGGATTAGAGTTTGGATTAGATCTTTGTCTAGCCCCACCGTGGCCCAACATATGTAGAGAATGGATAGCATCCTAAAAGCCCAGCCCAGCACTGATGTGTCAGTAAAGTATTGTTGGGAATCCATTTTATAACTCATAATAAACTTCTAAAATTCCCATTTTCTCTCCTCTTCAATTCTCCCATATCCTGAGCACAGATGCTCAAGTTTCCTTCACTGAGAGCCCCCAAATCCTCTCTAACATCTAGACAGTGTAGCTTCTTTGTCCCCTTCTCCCTTGCCACCCCCTCAACCCAGCAGACCCAAGTTTGGTCCTGGTTGTGTAGCCTGAGCCTCCTTGGCTGATTTGCTAGTTTTCTCTATCCTTTGCCCAATCCTGGGATTCTCCTTTCCAGAGGAACTCACCCAGGAAGAAAAACCTCTCCTTTTCCCCCAGCTGTCTAGCTCTATGCCATTCTGTTCATTTTGTACAGGGAAAAGAGAAGAGACTATAAAGCTTAAAAGGCAAACACATAATTCTCTTGGTACAGAGCATAAGTAAAAGAAATGTAGAAGAAAGAAAACACATGCATTAGTAAATGTCAACACATTACATAGCCTGAAGATTGCTCTATGATGACCTATTTTCATTTAATAGTGAATATTCAGTTCAATATTGAAATTTAATTGAAATATTCAACTCAAGTTTTGGTTAGTACGTATAATTGTATCTTTTTCTCTTTGTTGTTTGCTTTCTGACATTTCTGTTGTGTGGCTAAGCAGTGATATATTTAACCACCCCCTTATTGCCCTTTCTGACATGTATTTTGATTTCTCTTTCTTTTTCTCTCCTTCTGTATTTCTTTCTCTTGATTTTTGCCTCACTTTGTCTGTCTCTTTCTCATTATTGTATGAGTTGCTGTTAAGTTCTTTGTAAATATTTGAAACATTTTATATTGAAATATAAAAGTATAGAAAAGTACACAAATCATAAGTTCATCATTCAACAAACACATCTCTATAACTACCACCTAGATCCAAGAAAGTTAATGTCATGTTGAAAGCAAATCAAAGTCTCTGATCCCCAAAGAGCAGGGCACTAAGTTTGGAGGCATGAGGTGGAGCAGAATAGAAATATCCTTCTACAACTCCAGAGCTTTGGAAGAGTGCTGCTTGTGTGCCAGGGATGTATATGTAGGAAAGTCCATGCGAGGAGAAGCAGCCAATGGAATCCAGGCTTTCAAGTCACCAGGTGTGTAGTTAGGAGTACCTCCAAAAGAACCCCAACACACGGTGCTGGACTCCCCCACCTTACACAGACCTCAGGATACTGAGAAGCCAGACGCCAGAACCTGAGAATCCTGTGTGAGCTTGGCCAGTCTGGAAGTAACTTTTGTGTCTGATTTTCATTAATTCATCTAATAAATAGTTGCTGAACAACTATTTTCTTCCAGGCACCATCACTGCCATTTTGGAGTTTACCGCAAAGAGGGAGAATAAACAATAAAAACCCAATAAACAAATGTAAAGGTGCACAGCTATGAAGGGTACTGGGTGCCCTGACATCCTGCAATATACAGATTTTACCTGTTCAGGCAGATCAGAAAGGATTTCTTTGAGAAAGTGCAAATCAGTCTCAAGGTTGAGTAGGAGTTAATTACTGAGCAACAAAGAAAGGCCTCTCCAGGCAGAGGCAGAAGCACAGCCTGGGACTCTGTGGGAGGAGGGGGCCTGAAAGGAGTAAGGAGCTGAAGGGAGAGAGTGCACAGTGAGACAGAAGGGCAGGAGTATCTGATGGGTGCTACTACGGGTGGGGATGGATGGTGTTGCTGGAGATAACCATTCAGCCAAAGGGAGTTGTTGTGAGATTTCAGGGAGGCAGGTGGTAAATACTATATTATTTGTGCCTCTTAAAGTTTATTTTTCTCTGCAAAAATAATTCCTATTCAGAGAGAGTCAATTATCATATGGTTTCACTTATTTGTGGAACATAACAAATAGCATGGAGGACATGGGGAGTTAGGAGAAGGGAGTTGGGGGAAATTGGAAGGGGAGGTGAACAATGAGAGACTATGGACTCTGAAAAACAATCTGAAGGGTTTGAAGAGGTCGGGGGGGTAGGAGGTTGGGGGAACCAGGTGGTGGGTATTAGAGAGGGCACAGATTGCATGGAGCACTGGGTGTGGTACAAAAACAATGAATACTGTTATGTTGAAAATAAATTAAAAAAAAGATTATAAAAAAATTTTACAATTAAAAAAATTCCTATTTTTAGAGCATATAAAGGATAATCTAAAACAACTACCTAATAGCATTAATTTATCTGGCTCTTTCCTATCCCGCCCCGTGTAGCTGCCCAGTTCTGGGTCTGGCTTGTATAGGTACCATATGACAGCTTGGGCCACTCTGTGAGTAAAGGTGCCTTCAAGTGCCAGCATCAGGTGGTCTTTGCTCACAGCTGGTTCTCTCATCTCTACAATTGATGGGTTAGAAAAGAATACAATATTCAGTTTCAGGACGTTTTAAGGCAAATCAAAAGTTCTACCATGTTTTGTTTTTTATAGTTAAACAAATCTTGATGTGTCATTTTTTATGTAAATTAATCCAGATTTCCAGACTCCTAGTCCCTCTACACTAGTTGTAGAGAACTTATTGGGAATAAGTTAAAGGGAATGGCAAGTCCAGAACATGAAGCAAATCCCTGGGAGATTGGGGACAGTGTCCTCGGATGTGCTGAGGTACTGCTCTCCTGGGCTCTTTCAAGAGTCTGCTTTCCACAGTTTTTCTGGAATAGAAAATTCTACTGACTTGAATCCTACTTCCACTTCCCTGTATAGACTAGTTTTTAATAATGTTTTCTCTCAGGAAAATGTTTATGCCAAAATTATTCACAAGTAAGTCTAATACATATAGATAAGCCTCATAATATTTCCAAATTTAAGAAATAAACATATAGTCAAATATATTTAAGTTTTTATTTTGAAATACATTATACATATATTGTCTTGAATGTATAACTAATATGATTAAATACCCATAAGAAAAAGGACTTGGATCTATTCTTGACATCTACAAGGAAGGACAGAAGGAATTGTCCTTCATTTAGTGAGGGCTTACTGTGTGCTGGGCACAATGCTAGTTGCTTTACATGTGATGCCTCTCTTCTCTGAGCAATGAGATGAATGGCCTGGCAGGTGTGGGAGGAGCAACAGCCAGTGTTATGCAGACTGGGAACTTTGAGACAGACAGGCCCATTTATTGATATTATGACTTTGGACAAATTGTATGATCTCTTCACCCAGAGTGGTGTTGTCTCATAAAACTGCCTGAAATATTGCCAAGCAAAATCCATGAAGCCATTGTCCTGTCCCTGGTTGGAGGGTCTCAGTCTGTAAACCTGAAAGCTACTTTGACTAAGAGAGTGACAATCATATCAGATGAGAACTATTAAGGGGTTCTCATGGTTTGAAATTTTACAGTTCTAAAGTAAAATGCAATGAGAGAAGGTTTTGTTTATGGATCTGATTATGAAAAGTTATACTGACGTTTAAAGTGACTGTAGTCTACCAGATTCTTCCACCTCTGTTCTCATGCCAGCTCTGCCATAGTACATTCTCTAAGACTGAATAAGTCACTTCACCCCTTTGAACCCCAGTGTCCATGTCTATAAAGTCAGGAAGTTGGATGAAACAGTCACCAAAGGCTGTTTCTAGCCCTGACAGTCTATGCTTCCAATTTTTTGGCTCTTCCTCAAAGTTCAGACAGTGGAGCTTTCCAAGAGAATAGAAATGGGGTAGAAGTTTGATAGCTAACTGGTAGCCTCCCTTAAAGAGACATAGTCAGTGGGGCACCCAGATTAACAGCTCTTCCCTGGGGATTCAGTGCTTGACAATAAAGGAGAATCTAGGCCAGGTCTTAAGACAGAAGCTAGCTGGGAAAAATGTCACAACCAGATGTCATTCCTTGTCACGGGTGTAAGCATCTCCACCCTGCTGATGATTGCTGATGGCACAATTAGCAAGTTGGTGTGTGGGACAGGGCAGGTGGATGATGTAGCAGGCATCTCTCCCCACAATAGGGATAAGGGGTGGAAGAGTATGTGTGGCTCCAAAGCACTGAGAAAAGCAGACAGTGATTAATATTTTCAGAGATCCTCGCAGCCAGCCCTTGTGTCCAACCCCCATGCACATACTGCTGGGAGATGTGTTCACCTTAACCTATTAGACAGACGATTTATAGGAGAGGGAATTAGGTCTTATCTAATTGATGTCCCAGAGTCTAGCATAGGGCAGGACTCAATATTTTCTTATAAAATAAAGAAATTAATCTTCCTTATTTATATGTCTATTCTATGGGAACTTTCTGTATTTTTTTTTAACCCAGTCTGATTATCCAGGGAACAGCAGAGAAAACTCAGAGGCATAATTTCTATGGACTTCTCAGATAGAAAAATGTCAAGCTAAATACTATCAACCGTTCATTGAACCTGTCTCAGTGTTAAACACTCCATACATCCCACCTCTGACCACCAGGCTCTGCTCCAGCTCTTCACCTACCCTGCTTTACTTTTTTTTTTTTTAATCTTTTTTTAAAATTTATTTTCACTCACAAAATAAACTGAGGGTTAATGGGGGGAGGGGGGTTGGGGGGGTGGGATTATGGACATTGGGGAGGGTATGTGCTATGGTGAGTGCTGTGAAGTGTGTAAACCTGGCGATTCACAGACCTGTACCCCTGGGGATAAAAAGATATTATATGTTTAAAAAATAAATAAATTAAAAAAAAATTTATTTTCAGCATAACAGTATTCATTGTTTTTGTACCACACCCAGTGCTCCATGCAGTCCGTGCCCTCTCTAATACCCACCACCTGGTTCCCCCAACCTCCCACCCCCCACCTCTTCAAACCCTTCAGATTACTTTTCTTCCTAGACTGCTTTACTACTAATACTATGTCATGTCTTTGTTTGTTTTGTTTTCTTACTAGATTGCCTTCCTACTAGATTGCTTTTCCAACTTCCTCAAAGGATTGAAAATACAGTCCCAAATAGAGAAACCCACTATGAATTTATCACACAGCTGTGGACTGGTGAACACTTTCCCTAAGACGTCTTTAATTTCAAAATTTCTCAGTTAAAATATCTTCCAAAAACTTCAAAAGGGGCACAGCATTTCTGTGTGATATCTTAAATGAAAAGCTTTTTTTTTCTTTATTCTAAGTATGATTGGCAAAAATTGAATATATTTAAAGTGTACAACATGATATGATATATATATATTATGAAATGTTTTTTTTATTTTTTTTATTTTTCAGCATAACAGTATTCATTATTTTTGCACCACACCCAGTGCTCCATGCAATCCGTGCCCTCCCCAACACCCACCACCTGGATCCCCCAACCTCCCACCCCCCACCCCCTCAAAACCCCCAGACTGTTTTTCAGAGTCCATAGTCTCTCATGGTTCACCTCCCCTTCCAATCAAAATCAAGCTGATTAACATATCCATGACATCACATAGTTACTGGTGTGTGTGTGTGTGTTTATCTATGTGTGTTTCTGGGTGAGCACATGTAAGATGTACTCTTTTAGCAAATTTAAAGTACACAATACAGTATTATTAACTGTATTCACCATGCTGTATATTAGAGCCCCAGAACTTATTCATCTTATGATTGAAAGTTTATACCCTTTATCTACATCTCCCATTTTCCACCCCCACCACTCCATTCTGTTTTTATGAATTTAACTGTTTTAGATTCCACATGGAAGTGAAATCACGTATTGTTTGTTTTTCTGTGTCTGGCTTAATTCATTCAGTATAATATCCTCCAAGTCTCCCATGTTGTTGTAAATGGCAGGATTCCCTTCTTTTTATAACTGAGTAATATCCCATTGTGTATATATATCACATTTTCTTTATTCATCATCCATTAACAGATGATTAGGTTGTTTCTGTATCTTGGCTATTGTAAATAATTAAGTTACTTCTTTTTTTTTTTTAAAGATTTTATTTATTTATTTGTCAGAGAGAGAGAGGGAGAGAGAGCGAGCACGGGCAGACAGAATGGCAGGCAGAGGCAGAGGGAGAAGCAGGCTCCCTGACGAGCAAGGAGCCCGATGTGGGACTCGATCCCAGGACGCTGGGATCACGACCTGAGCCGAAGGCAGCTGCTTAACCAACTGAGCCACACAGGCATCCCGATTAAGTTACTTCTTAATTGCCCACACTAGCAGGTCAGAAAGGTTTTTGTGTGTGTGGAGGTTTTTTTTCCCTCCACTCATTTCCTATTTCCTGGCAAATGTCTGCCCATGAATGAAGAGGTCTATTGAAAAGAAATCTGTGTTCTTTATTTCTAGGTGGATCTACCTGACTATCCATCCTCAGCAGGGATAGAATTCTGGCTCTGGAATAGGGAGAAGGTAAAACTGTTTTCTCAGTTTCTCAATCTCCTGCATCTTCATGCCCATGTCTTGATACACATTCACATTCCTGCAGGTATCTTAAAAAGAATGAGAGCGCCTTCATGGTTCAGGGTGGAGTAAGGAGAGAAACCCGCAACCTTTCTTCAAAACATACATATTTTAAGAAGGCTAAGTTAGGCTTCCTTGTATCAGGAAAAACCAAATTCACTTATTAAAATATAAAGTTTCATCAGAATTGTATTTTATAATCTCTCTTTTTAAAGAACTACTACACTTTTAATGGGGATTTTGGCAGATATATTTGAGAGGGGAAATAAACTCTTAATATTATAAGAAATAATGGGAAATATTCAGGTTAACATAAATTCAGTTTATACAGTCCTTGCCCTTCTTGAGCCCACTGAATCATAGACAAGCAACCACCACTAATATCAATCCCACTATAGTTTTCATTAGTTATACTTCTCATAAAAATAACTTTAATTTTTCCAGCCATTAACAATCATTTCTTTTTCTGAACTCCCACAAAATTAAAATCGTTAATTTAATTAGAGCGTAATATGCAGTCATTTAGTGTTAAAAGCAGAGTTGTAGACCTCTTACCTATATTACCTCATATCACCAAAACAACTCTATTGCATTGTTTTCATATTATCATCCCTCTAATTCTGTAGAATATTTTGACTCCCAGATCCCTCTTACTTTACACATCTTTACATCTTGCTGTTACACAGTCTAGCTCTGAGTATGTATCTCTGCTCCTCTACAACCACTGTTCCCATGTCCTCCTTGGTTCATTTGCACTGCTCAAGCTTGACTTCTAGACATCCACACGTTGGTTTCAGACAGAATAACCTCTCCTGGAATAGCCTCTGTCTGACTCATATTGAAGCTAGTGGAGGACTTGTTTCTTGGGATTTGTAGATGGTAATTTTGTAAGACCATCTTTGAAGATAAGGGAGGTTTCTGAATCTCTCTGAATACACCCTTTACCTGGTGCAATACTTTGCACATAGAATGGGTTTCATAAATGAGAGAGAATGAGACACACCTAATCCTCATTCTTCTGCCATCTTTATCTTTAGAAGTATCCCACAGAAGTAGCCACAGTTGAGTCCAATGAAGAAACTAGAACAACAAGACTTCTATAATACCAGTTCTCCCCTGTGACCAGGAAATCTTGCCAGGCAGAATGATGCCTATTAAAATACCAAAACATGATAAATGATCATATTAATTGGAATAATAGTAAGAGGAGTTAAAGGAGTAGCTATCACTTTTTTTAGATACAGCCATTTGTGTGGTACTATGCTCAGTGCTTCATAGGCTGTATCTCATGTGATGCTTATAGATGAGCAGAACAATGGTCACTATTCTGCAGACCATGAAACTGTAGTTTAGAAGATATATGTAACTTGCTGAAGATAGCATAGCTTGCCCATGGAGAAGTAAGCATGCTAACTTCAATCTCTGAATCCAAAACTGTCCTGAATAATACCTCTTATTCAGAGCACCCCCTTTGCCGTCAATCCTCTGCCCCTCTAATGTCAACTCCAGCCTCTCTTTACTGGAGGTATGTTTAGGGTCAGTACATCATACTTTCAATGATTATCATTGGTTTTTGAAAAACTTTTTCTTCAAAATCCTGGTGCAAATCAAGGTCTCCTCTCTTTGAAGTGCTGTAGTTCTTTGAATCAACACCACATCTCAGCCAACTAGGCATCATGACACCTTACTTTGACCACTCTGTATAACATTCAAACAGTGGTTTCTTCATTATATTTTTTTTTCTGCTTCATCTCTCACAATCTCTTAAACTTTCTGAAATTGTGATCTCTGCTTCTTCTATCCTACTCCTTTAAAAATTTGTTATAAAACAATGTCAGCCTCACCATTAAAACTGCTATTTCCAATGTCACCAGTGATGAAATTTGGAAGTTTTGGGTTCACGAGTGAAGAGCTAAGAAAGAATTTTTGAGACTTTTTTGGTGCAAAAGGTGATTTTATTATAGCATGGGGACAGGATCCATGGACAGAAAGAGCTGCACTGGGATTGTGAGGAATGACTGATTAAATACTTTTTAATTAGTGGGGGTTAGGGATAGCATAAGTCTCTAAGGAATTTGGAAACAAGGCTTTCAGGACCTCAAGGGGCTAGCTGCTATTAAGATAAGGTTATTTTTAGTCATAAACATTAAGGCACTGAGGCATCCATGAGTTCCTTGAGGAAGGTCATGCTCTGAATGTCACAGGTATCTATCAGTGGGCTGCAAGCTGTAAGGAGATTTAATTTAAGCTACACTTCTCTCGCCTCTGTTTCTCTCATCATTTCCCCCGGAACAACTTTGACCCTTAAATCTTTAAGGTTATAGAAGGCAGAAAGTCTCATCTTCTGTAGCTTCTTCCTGCTAAAAAGGGGCATAGAGATGTTCCTACCTATGGGTCAGGGTTGGTCAGTTGAGATTTAATAGGAGTTAAGAAAGGCTAAGGCAGCTGCATCTAGAGTTAATAACAGATGTGAGTCTTCTTGAGCAGATGATCCATTTCTGGCTTGAAGTTATGGCAGTGAAGGAGTATCGGCACCAGGTGGAGAGACATGGGAGAAAATAGTAAAACATGATTAAAATAACAAGAGAAAAGTAGCCCAGTAAAAGATCTTTGTTAGGTAACCAAAATCTTCCTCCAGTAACCAATTATTAAATGAGAGGGAGGGATTGTTTAAAGCACCAATTTGAGTATTTATATTTTTTAGCAATCCTGTTATATTTTTGGGGTAATCTGGAATACCTACACAACATTTCATTTTTATAATGGCACACGATCCACCTTGTACAGTTGTTAAAACATCTAATGCCATTCTATTTTGTAGAACTGTTGTATGCATTTGAGTTATTTCAGTGTTTAATAATAATAATAATGCTATTTTGAGAGTCATTTAAGGCCCTAATTGTATACAGGTGATGTTAATCATCTTCTAGATTCTGTTTTGTTTAGTAAGCAATCAGGTAATTAATAAGAGGCACTTTTGGGGCACCTGGGTGGCTCAGTGGGTTGAAGCTTCTGCCTTCGGCTCATGGTTTCAGGGTCCTGGGATCAAGCCCCGCATTGGGCTCTCTGCTCACCAAGGGGCCTGCTTCCCATCTCTCTCTCTGCCTGCCTCCCTGCCTACTTGTGATCTCTGTCTGTCAAATAAATAAATAAAAATCTTTAAAAAAATAAGAGGCACTTTTATAGAAACAAAAGAAACATAGGTTGATGGTTACAGCAAATTCTAAACCCAGTGTCTGAGTCTCAAGTGCTGCCATTAAGAAGAGTTTTAGATGTCAGGTTCAAAGCATCCTCAAATGGAGTGGGAACAGGCAGCCAGAATAAAGGTTTTTTTGGTTTGTAATTCAAATGTCTCCAATGATCCTTTCGAATGGCCCATAGAACAACAGGTACAAAGATTGTCTACACATGAGTCTTGTGGCAATTTTTTCGAAGCTGACCTCAAGTTGTCCAGTATTGGTTTTTAGGGCTCTGGTGGGGAGGCAGTTTTAGTTTTTAATGACTATATGTCAAGAGAATAAAAGAAAATTGGGAACCTAGTTTGGAGAGCCATACCTAGATATTTGAGGAAACCAGAAGAATTCAGAAAATAGTGATAAAACATAATATTTACAAAGATGTGTTATTGAGACATTTTTCTCTAGAATCACCCTCATTTTTAATCAGAGAAAGCCAAATCAAGACTAATTCGTTAAAAGAAAAGTCCAATTTTAACAAACTTGGTCTGATTATTTTTATAAGCTCAGTGAGAATAGTAATTGATCCTATAGATCTTTTAAGATTTGCTTTGCCTGAGGGGCACCTGGGGAGCTCAATCAGTTAAGTGTATAACTCTGGCTCAGATCTTGATCCCAGAGGTCAGGTCATGATCCCAGAGCCCTGGGATCTAGCCACCTATCAGGCTCCCTCTGTCTCCTTCTGTCTCTTTTCCACTTGCCTCTCTCCACTTATACTCTCTGTCTTTCAAATAAATACATAAAATTCTCAAAAAAATTTGTTTTGCTGGAACTTTTTTTTTTTATTAACCTATAATGTATTATTCGTTTCAGTGGTACAGGTCTGATTCATTAGTCTTACACAATTCAGTTGCTGGAATTTTTTTTTTAAAGGAATCTCAATTGAACTCTGAGTAGCCGCTCTCCATCAGAAGCCAGGCCAAATACTTGCCATCAGACATGCCTTCAATCCTATAGATTTGGGCAAATCCTTCTCAAGGTCCCCAAAGTATCCTGAGGTTCCCGCACCTGCCAGGAAGTAACATTCTTTATTCACCTGGTGAGGCTGCTGGGAATTCTGTAAGCGAGATACCAGGCCAACAGTTCTAAGGGGCTTTATTGACTCCTTTAAGTCAACCTTAATACCTTATAGCTGTTTGGTCATACCTGGGTCTGAATGTCTCTCTCAAATATGGTAAAGCCTTGGTAAATATTTCCAATGGTGTCCTGTTACAAGGATAACAGTTTCTTATTGAATTTATATTGAAATTTATATTGAAATTGAGGCACATAGAGACTCCCAGCTCCAGCCCCTTTCTGTCCCTGGCTCCCCTTTGCTCCAGCTAAGGCCAAGAAAAGACCAAATAGCCATTCCATTGGACTAAGATAAGATAACAAGTCATTGCTCCGGCTGAGACAGAAGAAAAAGACCAGAAGCCTGGTCCTGTTTGAATAAGAAAAGAAAGAGAAACAGCCCCCCCAGGTGATTTAGCACTCTCCTGAGATGCCTCCACTTAGATTATACTTCCACATGAAAGGGCCATTTGGCCTTGGGGAACTGGGAAAGTGTCCGGCCTTGAGAGACCACAAAAACATGCTGCTACCATCCCCCATTGCCTGTAACCATAAAAACTCACTCCTAACCCTGTAGGGTGCTGAGTCTTTGGGAATGATCCCACTGAGCCCGCTGGCATTAATAAAGCTGTGTTCTCCCATCTCTCTGTGTGCCATTTGGGTTTCCTCGGTCACCTCAAATTTTCTGCAACAAAATAACTATGATTATCATGAAAGAACAAATACTCATTGAATGCTTTTGAATTTCAGAGGGTGTAGGTAGAGAGAAAATTTAAATGCCTCAATTTGTTTATCAAGGAATATTTTATCATACTTTTGTACGTCATAGATATCTGAAGAGAATATGTCCTTAATCTGGAAAAAGCAAACATTAGAGAACCAGCTTTGTTTCAAACAAGTCACAAAAACAAGAGTCACAAGGGTCACAAAAACAAGAGAAAAAAATATTTTCTCTAGTTTATTTAGTCCCATGTTACTAATTCTTGTTCTGTTTGAATACAACTTTTAGTTAGTTTTGGAAATTCTTACCCATTTTAGTTTTATGATTTTTAAAGATACCAAAAACCTGTATTTGTTTAAAAAAAAATGGTTATCAATCTCCTTGCAGATGAAACTTGTTTTGCAAGAGCATTAGAACAGTAACTAAAAATGACAAATTCTCAAAAATGGATATAGCTAAAGATTTGATGAGAGATCATAATATAGCTGGCAAAAAAATCCAGTTATTTCTGTGACACATAACATTTTAATAACCAGAATATCAAGTGATAGCCTCATACCAAAACATATAAAAACTTTAGTAGGAATTGTATATAATCTCCAGAACAGCTAGAGCATTTAACCAAACATAACCAAAGGCTTATTATTTGTTTAACAGTGCTTCCAGAGTAACTTAACATATCAAATAAACAAGCCTAATTGGTTAAAAAGACTTCATTTACAATTTAAATCTCAGAGAAGTTTGTTAAAAACCTCAGAATTTATAAATAGTAGAGAGTCTTAATAGGATTACAGATTATTATAAAACTTAAAATTTAATTCTTTATTTAACTGAAGTGGCAATAAGAGATTCCAAAGGTAAATATGTAGGGTTATATAATTGTTAGTGAAACTTAGCTCCTTTAAAATTGAGAAGTTTTAATTATCTTAAGTAATCAAAGACATGATAGAAACAAAACATACAAACTTTGGTTTTCCAGGCAGACAAAAGAGAAAGAGAGAGAAAAGAAGATACTTTGTTTACATTTTCTTATCAAGAGCAAATCAACAATCCAAGAAAATTTTGTCTTTTTAACAGAGAGAAAAGCAGAATTTCAATCTTATACCAGTGTATACCATTAAAATCCATCTATTTCCAAAAAAGTAAAATAAAATCAAATCCATTTTTTCAACCTTAGTCCTGATGTTGCATAATTTTTTTTCCAAAGATTTCCCTTCATAAACATTTTATAACTTTTTTTAATTCATTCAGATTTTACCTAAGCCCTTTTCTCCCACCAGTCTTAATTACATTTAGCAGAATTTTAATTCTTAGAAACCTTAATCTCCAGTGAAAACTAAGTAGTAACCCATTGAGAACTATCTGTTACACCAGAATTCTTTTGGATCTGAAATTTATAAATACATTTCTAATTAAAAAAAATTTTTTTTTCATAGTGCAACCTTTTACTAAAGCACAAAGCATATTTACCCACAGACCTAAATATTTTTTAGCATCTCTGAAATAAGAAGTCAAAAGCACAAACATAACATTCAGTAATCAATGCTTTGGAATTTTTGGAAAAGAATCAATGCTTTGGAATATTCGGAAAAGAGCTAGATGTCCAACAAATTCAATGTAATTTATCATCCAAGCAAAACTTTAAAATTTTGGGTTACAAAAGACTTTGAAAGGTATCTTAGCAATTATCCATGGAAACTTTGAGACAGAAAAAATTAACAATCATTTTAAGTTATCTTTTTCCTGACAAATTGCAATGGAGAAAACATGAATTTCTTTTATTTATTTTTTTTCACATTTCAGAAAACATGAACTTATTTGACCTTGTGATGTCTCTTGGCCATTGGCTGGCTGCCCCTTGAGTTCCCTTTTCCAGCCAGTGACCTGAGTTTCATTCTTTTGAGTGGCCTGTTTACCCACTTCATCTGATTTTTATTCTGGTAGGCCTATGCTCTCAGGCCTAATTAAAGTACTATTTCTGAGGCTCTGATAGCTGAGATCCATGGTCAATCACATTTGACCCAGTGTGAACCCTCTTTCAAATGACTTCTCCATCTCAAAGAATGGAATTCTTATGCCCAGGTCTCTTCATGTATCTGCCCAAAGGTATATCTTCATCAATTCTCTCAGTCAGTGACATTAATATTTCTTCCTTACATTTATCCCTTCTGTGAGCACTTAATAGGACTCTTGGGGGTAATGGAGAATAATAAAGACCAGTAGAGATTCTGCCCAAGTGGGCTTTCCCTCTGGAAGAACAGAGAGACATACCAATAGACTTGACACTATTCTGAGGAAAAAAAACTGTTAAGAATCACACGTGGGTCATAGGGCCTTCCTTTGATTGTACATAGTAAATTGATTTACAGTGCATTATGTTCACATACACCCATAAGGAAACCTGGCTGATCTTCATGACAAGAACATCTTACAAAATTCTGACCTTAAAATAGACAATACATATTTATTGACTTAACGAAGGAGTGAATACATGAAGGTAGAATGGCAGCCTGCAGCAGCCTGGGGTACAGATAGCTGGCAGCCTCTGGCTTCTGGGATTCCTCTTTGCCCTGTGCACAGAGGTCCTGGAATTCCTGGGGTGGGAGTATGAGGAGCATCACCTCATCCCAGGTATGAACGTGAATGTTCAGCTCCTGCCAGGGCTCTGGGGGCTTCTGCTGACCTGGTAATGTCCAGAGGAGTAGCCATAAGGCAAGTAACATGGAGGTCCCCTTGAAGTTTCTCTCTCCTCAGCCTTTCTTCTTTTCTGGAGTTTGAGATACTAAAGTGAAGTCTCCTCTCATTCCTGTCTCCCAAAAGCTCCCTGTTCCCTAGTCCCATGCACCTTCTGTAGAACCAGCCTGTCACAATCCCACTATGGAAGAAAATAAAGTTTCTCCTTCTAGCACCCCTGCTCCTTGTCCTAATGATCCCTCAGTACCACCTCCTGCACTCCAGCTCCACCAGTGCCATCGGAGTTTCTCCAGGCAAAGCTGCCCAATTCAGCTTCTGAACATTCCAGCCAGCACACTGTCTTATCCAGACAACCCTCTAGAACAAAGATCCAGACCTTTAATCTGGAAAAGGGATTTTCTACCTTTTTGTTAGTCTCAGTGTTGGAGACCAGAATGCATGTGCAGGGTAGTAGCTCTCATGTTTCCTGTGATTTATATTAAAGAATGTTCATAACAGGTATCACAATTTATTTTTATAACATTCTTTGATAAATCAATAAGAGAAACAACCAACAGCATTGAGATATGAAGTTACAGAGATTTATCTGTATCTTCCACAAGAGGGGACACGTGAGAGCTGAGGCCATGGCGTGAAGCCCCAGTTCTTATTCTTAATTATTTCTGAACTCATATGACTAAGCCTAAATGATGTCATACTCCAAATAAGTTTGGCTCATTGCAAACTGTTTCAATGATTATTTTTTCCAATAGGTGAGCATGATGATGTAATAAAAGTGGCTGTAATGTTAAGTAATAATAATAACAGTATGATGGTGATAATAATGATAATTGTGTTTATTGAGGGCCTATTCATGGCTTGACTTGTCACATACCTTTTATTTAGACTTTACAACCACCTATGCAGCAGATATTGTTTACATTATATCAATATGTCAAAACTAACCCAGGCTCAGAGAGAGTAAGTGACTTGCTTTTCCACACAGCTGCTTGGAGGGACAGCTACAGGATAAGCTCAGGCACGTCTGCCCCAGAGACCTTGCCTTTTTCTTGCAGGGCTCAGTCTCCTGACTGGTTTTACTTCTTGAGATACAATAAAATAAGATGTGGATTGTGTCTAAGGGTGCCTAACATTAGCATAGAATCAATAATCCATTATCTGGGTTAAGACAAAAAGTCCCCATACCTGTGTCCCTGCTTCTGCTCCAGTACCCTCCACACCACCCCAGCAGGGCACACAGAATCTGCTCTTGCCACACTTATGCTTAGAACTGTGGCTTGCCATCTGAGGATATACACTTGGTGGCTCCTTCCTCCTGTCTACACTCACTGGCAGCTTTAGTTCTGTGAATATGCCACCATCCCTCCTGTTGTCCTTGCTGTCTCTTCACACATGCTGTTCCCTCCTTCTAGCATCTTCTTTATGCTCCAGTGTGTCTCCTTATCTTTAGATCTCAGCCCCCTGTTCCCTTACTCAGGAAAGCCTTTCCTGGCCTCCCTGGCAGCATTCAGGCTCTATAAACCTCTCCTGTCAAACACTGATCAGGGATTTCATGGACTATTGTGTGACCCTTTGATTAATGTTTGTCTCTCCACTTGACCAAAAGCTTTTTAAGAACAGGGGCTACATTCCTTTGTTTATCTTACCACTGTAGCCCCATGGTGTAGCACAATGCTTTATATACAGTAAATACCCACCAGCTGAATGAAAAAATGCAAGCAGGGGAGAATGAATGAATGATCATCACCAACATTATTATCATCATCTGTATTGGTATTGAATGATCTTTCTTGATTGCTCCAGCCCCTAGGATATACAAATGCTGAAATATGTTTGCAGTCTATCTGAAACTGTATTCAACAGGGCAACCTGTATTTTTATTTGCTAAATCACAGATATTTGCTTTTTTATGCTGTAGGCCACTCAGTTTCGTGTTTGGAGGCTCACTGTTCCATTCTCCCACTGGTGAATGTCTGTGACATTTTCTCCAGAGAGAGAAAGTAAAGTCTTTGGAAGGTGGTGACTCCTGATTCTCCTTTCTTTAAGTGCCCCCTTTCTAGGTTCCTACCCTATGCTTATATCTATCAAAGTTCTTATCACTCTGCATTGCAAATGTCTATTCATCTATGTGTTTTCTTCATTAGACTGCAAGCTCCTTGAGGGCAGAGGCTCTAAGTAGCTGCTCAGAGAATGTTTGTTGAGTGACTGGATGATGACTATCTCTAATCCAATTCTAGGAATCCAGTAGGTGATCTATAAATACTTGTTAAGTGAACCACATTTAATAAGCTCCACTTCATGAAATAAGATCACATACTTTTATCATAGAATTTTTGAGGTAATGACTGTTAATAGGGAAGATATAAAAAAGTAGTGATCACTAAGAAAATACATACACTATTTCCTTGGATTATGAATTGGCTTCTAGTGAACATGGCAGTCTGGGTGATTGTGTTCCCAAGATGCTTGGGGAAGATGCCTGACTGAGGTTCCCTAGGGATATTACAGGACATATTACTCGTATGTCAGGGAGACTGGATCTCTAAAAGCCTGTGATTCTATGCTTCATAAATGTGATTTAGGTTTTACCAAGATTTAGGGATGTGTTTGTGTAACTCTGTGTGTGTGTGTGTGTGTGTGTGTGTGTGTGTGTATCTGTATATAATATGTTCACATATGTATAAATGTATACATATATACACATATACATGTAAATATACATAATCTTTACTGAAATATAATTCACATTTCATGCAGTGTATCTATTTAAAGTTTACAATTCAATGTTTTTAGTATATTCACAGAGCTGTATAGTTATCACTGCAATCTAATTTTAGAGTATTTCTTCACTCCAAAATGAAATCCTATGAAATCCTGAAACCATTAGCAGTCACACCACATTCCCCCAAGCCTTATTTTCTGTTCCCACAGATTTGGTTATTCCAGACATTTTATAGAATGGAATCATACAGGGACACCTGGGTGGCTCAGTTGGTTAAGTCTCTGACTCGATTTTGGCTCAGGTCATGATCTCTGGGCCATGAGATTAAGCCCCTTATTGGACTCTGTGCTCAGTGTGGAGTCTACTTGAGATTCTCTCTTTCACTCTCTCTCTGCCTCTCCCCTCTACTTGTGCACACACTCTCTCTCTATATATATATTAATAAATAAAATCTTAAAAAAAAAAAGAAATGGAATCATATAGTATGTGGTCTTTTGTGACCAGCTTCTTTCACTTAGCATAATGTTTACAAGGTCTATCCATCTTGTAGCATGTATCAGAACTTCATTATTTTTATGGTAAATACATACTCCATTGTATTAGAATACCACTTTGTGTTTATCCATTTATCAACTGACGGACTTTTGGATTGTTGCCACAGTGTGGCTATTGTAAATTTGCTGCTACAATGCATTTATGTGCAAATTTTTGAGTAGATGCATATTTTCATTTTGCTTAGTGATATTTCCATTTTGGTAGAAGTAGTTTGGTTACTCTTTGTTTAACTTGAGGAACTGCCAAACTGTTTCCCACAGTGGTTGCACCATGTACATTCCCACCAGCAATGTATTAAGGGTTTCAATTTCTCCATGTTTTCCCCAACACCTGTTATAGCCTATTTCTTTTACTTTTTTTTTTATTATAGTCATGCTAGTGGGTATGAAGTGCCATGTCATTGAGGGTCTAATGTGCATTTCCTTGATGACCAGTGATAATGAACGTATTTTTATATGCTTATTGTCCATTTGTGTATCTTCTATGGAAAAAAATCTGTTCAGATCCATTGTCCATTTTTTTAAGTTGTAATATCTTTTTTATAATTTAGTTGTAAGTGTTCTTTATATATTCTAGATACAAGTCCATTTTCAGATATATGATTTACAAATATTTTCTTTTATTCTATAGGTTATCTTTTCACTTTTTTTGAGATTCAATTTTTTTTATTTGAGTACAGTTGACATACACTGTTACATTAGTCTCAGATGTACAATATAGGGGTTCAACATCTCTGTGCATTATACCATTATATTGTGCTCACTAAAAGTGTAGCTACCATCTGTCATCATACAACACTATTACAGAATCATTCACTATATTCTCTATGCTGTGCCTTTCATCTCTGTAACTTATTCATTCTATAACTGGAAGCCTGTATCTCCCACTCCCCTTCACCCATTTTTTCCCATCCCCTAAACTTCCTTCTCTCTGACAGTTCTGTTTGTTCTCTGTATTTTTAGGTCTGATTCTGTGCATTATTTGTAAGTACAATTAAAGAAAACTGTTGGGGCCCCAGTGTGGCTCATTTCACCCGGCGCAATGGTAATAGTAGAGCTAAGTGAGGCTTATGGAGACCTTGGAGTTGGACTAAATGTGATACAAATCCTAGCAGATGACTGGCACACAGGGGAATGGGATGGGTGGGGAAAAAGGGTCAGGACACAGTACTCTGAGCAGAGGAAAGAATTCTGAGAAACGGAATCAGACATGAAGCACCGACCTACATTGGCTGCACATTATTGAGCAGTAGGATGTGGTTCTCTGTAACTAAAGACAGCTTGGCATTTGATGTATCTTTGCCAGCAAACACCTTTCACACTTCTCTAAATCACTAGGTATTGATAACACAGTGATGCTACACTGATTACACTCTACAAGTCTGAGCATCTGATGAAGCAGGATTGTCCATTCACCATGGTGTCAACTGTCTGAGTTTACTATGATTAAAAGAGTAGTTGGTTTAGTTCTGTACTAGACTCAAAGTGTTACTGTTTGATGATATGAGTGTGTCACTAACCCTTTCAGAGGCCCCCAATTATCTGTATAAGCAGGAGTATGACTTGTCTAACCTAGTTTTTATCCTGTTGAGAAAACATACACATATTACTATTTAACTTAATTGAGACAACATTATCAAATTTGCAAAATGTGAAAAAGAGTGAAAGTAGATATATAACTTTATTTTGGGTCTTATACCTACTCCCTGGTTTCTACACATTTTCTGTTCATACATTTCCAACTCCAGCCTCTCTCTGTGTCCTTCTATATCTTTATATCTCCTTGTATGTCCTTTTGATGCTCCCAATCACCATCCCTGTTGTGCTTGCTTCCTTTTTTATTTTTAATGTCTCTGTTAAAGGTGGTTGCAACAGAACCAGGGAGCTCTTCTGCTCTGTTTAGAATTAACTTTTCTTTGTTCTCCCTGACACAGGGAGGTGTTATTTCTTTATCCATTAAACAACCATTTGGTGACAATCTATGATAGTATTTTGTGCCTTTACCTTTACCCTAGTTGACACATATGTACTATGTGGTTTAAATACACATCTGATCCACTGAAACTGGGTTTGGGGAGGACGACTGAGTAGTACCCTGGTGATAGGGTAAAACCCTGATTACGTCAATTCTTGAGGGTAGCAGTCACAAGATACTCATAATTTATATGGAAAGATTGAAAGATATCTGAGATGGCAAATATCACCTCCATTTCAGGGATGAGTCCCTGAACCTCCAGCTATTATAATGATAGGAGGGGACTCAAGTGAAAAGAAGAATGTGGCAGAGGTTTTATCAAATCAGTTTAAAAACATACATCTTTGCAAAGATAGGATAAGTATTTATTCTAGCTCTTAGGATCAAGGCATCCTAACACACAGTGTTATTCCATTAAGTGAATTCCATTAAGGTTCAGGAAGCCTGGGCCCCAGAGGATCATAACTCCTAAAAAGCATCTCATAGTACAACAAAGCATAGAGTGCCTCTCTAAATATCTGTAACTCAGGGTAATTTTGTCTCATTGTATATCTACTACCTGAGCCTCTACCTCTAGAAAACTTGGCTTTGAATCCTGGTTCTGCCATTTCCAAGCTTGTGACCACCAACAAATTACTATAGCTTTGAATTTTGTTTTCTCAGCTATAAAATAATAATAATAATTTGTACCCTACCAGGGCTATTTTAAAGATGGAGAGAGTTAATATATGTTGAATTCTTAGCCAAGTGATAGTTATATAGCAAGTGCTCAGTTATCTCTGGATTTATGCATGCTTTTTGAGTTGCCTCCATCTTTTTAAATTAATGAATCCATATATGCTGTGCTTCTGTGACATGACCTATTTCACTCCCAGCTTGTACTCTTTATACTTCTACATATTTTTAATCTCTAACTCATCTCTTTTGGTCTACATTTTATTATATCTATTTCTATTTTTATCAGTTTTATAGATATCTATTTACTCAGCTTTCTTTTGATATCTTTATATCAATTTTATACATCACCACATTGTTATCACCTGTTCCTAGGTTTATATGGTTATATGTCTAACCATGTATATTTCTAAATAGTCCCATCTATCTATAGATAATTGAAAACCAGCATCTTAGCTCCTGGTCATTTGTAAGACTTACCCTCAGGGTCCTCCTCCATGACTCTCCTCCCACTGCTCTCTAAAAATGCGAGCAGAAGGAAGTAACAAGAGTCACAGTGCTCTTTTGGTCTTTGGATTGGACGGTATCAATTCATTCTCCAGTGGTTTAAGATGTGTGAAACAAGCCCAATTTCATGCCATTCTTCCATTCTTCTCTCCACCCATCCATCAACATATTGATATTAATTCAGGAATCTAGAGATACAATGATGAAAAAGGTAAAAAGAGATTCTTCCATCAGGAAGTGCACATCCTATCAAGAGATGAGTGAGGGAGACTCTGGGATTCAATAATTCACATTCTGGTGAGGCCAGCTGGTCTATGTTTTCAGTTTTCCTTCTTCACTGATCTCCTGAATAACTTCTAGGCCAAAATCAAGCCCAAGGCTATACAAGTTCAGAGTACCTTGGCCAAACTGTGTGCTCAGAGAACTACTTTCTCTGTTGTAGTGGAAAAAGTCCTGATCTGGGACTAGAGCTACCTGGAGTCTTATCTCTCCAAGACAACCAACATTAGCTTTAAGCCTCAGAGAGATTCATCTTTTGGGGCTTTGGAGTCCTAATCTGTAGAATGACCAGGTAGGACTGGAAAATTCCTGGGGACCCTTGTTGCTTTGACCTTCTGAAAATCTATGATCCTACCCAAATTTGAAATGATATCTGGAGACCCCCTTTGGAATGAGTATTGGGACCCAGAACTTGAACTCTAAAGTCAGGTGGACCAGGGCAGAGACTTGTCCATAGGAGGGACTGGTATGTGTAGTGTAGGTCACAAAGCAATTTCATACCCATTATCTGATTTTATCTTCATGAGAACCTAGTGAAGTATTTTCACTCCCATCTTAATGTGAGGAAACTAAAACCCTGAGAGCTAAATGGGTAACTGAGTGCTAAATAGTTTAGATCACTTAAATCACATTTAAGTCACATGATAATCCTATGACTTTTCCAATTCTTCCTCTTCCTTATTTCTCTTCTTATTTCTTTTTCCTCCTATGTACCGTCTTCCTCCTCCTTTTTATTTTTCTTATTTATTTTCTTTTCTTATTTCCACTTTATAGATAGTCAATCTGAGGCTCATGGAGGTTAAGTAGCCTTACCCATTAGCAAGTACTAGAGCTCAGATTCAATCCCAAATCTGTCTAAAGTCTATGCTCACAAGCTTGGTTAGAATCTTAATACCTAGAAAGGTTGGAAGGTTACATAAAAAAAGTGAAATGATCCAGGCAGAAGGATTATTTCACTTTCCTTTAATCTCACCAAAGAAAAACAAGAGAATAAGTAAAATAATTAAAACCACTATTCTTTGCATTGCATCACAGATATACTATATATAATGATGGAGAATTGTAGAATATGCAAGTAGATGTAGAGCCTAAAACTATATACCCTATCTAAGAGGGGCACTATTAATTATTGGGCTTATGGAAATTAGGCTTACTATGACAGATCATAGGTGAGGGAAAGCTGGATGTCTAGAATCTTAAGTATAATTTCTCTATTTCTAAATATTAATGATTAATTACTAAATTATATAAACAAAAATTATGTGGGCAAAAGATAAAAAGATGTCTCATCCTGACTGTGACTGCTACATAGGATGCCAGGTTATTACTTCTGTCCTGCACTATGTTGTCTTCAAGGACTACTCCATAGCATTAACTGAGCATCTGCTATAAAGCTACTAGGTTGCTCAGCTCAGGAGTAGGAGTAAATGCTGTGCCTTGCTGCTTATGATCAGCATTTACTCTGAGTAGATGTTGATTATTTTGAGTATTATTCTTGGCTGGATGCTTTTCTATAAAATAATTGCCTTAACCCCCACAAAAACTCTGGAAAGGAAATTTAATTATCTTCATTTTTCAGTTGAGTAAATTAATACTCAGTTGGTTTTAAAGGTAACCCACCTGTGAGCAGCCAACCTGGGATGTTAGCTTGAGGTCTGACCATGTTTTCTTCATTCTGTAATGTTGTATCTTTGAGGTGACTTTAATTCCTTCAAGTTAGGGAAATTTTCCTCTTTTACATTTATCTGATGAGAATATGACATAAGGAGAAGTCAGGGGCTTGGAATAATCTTTTAGGACAGATGATATTTCTGCCACCCTTCATCACCTCTACCACCAAGTCTCCTAGGGATGGAGAAGAAACTGATAGGGTTAAGAAGGATAAAGAAAACAAGAATCTGCTCCTTCATGGTCCAGAAGGTTTGACATTGAAGTGAGACACTCCCACATTCTGTAGGTGACTACAAGGACAGACATATAGGGAGGAGACTGCCTGCTGGAATGGCAACCTGGGTGATGAGCCAGGCAGATGCCAACCAGCTGTCTCATGGTGTAAGCCAGACCCAGAACCCTATATATAAAGACAGTTCTCTGTCCAGATGCTTCAGCCTGAATGTCTGCTTGCTGCAAGGAAGGTGAGTCTAGGGTTTGGGTCCTGGGATTGGGTTAAGGGTACATTTCAGGGGATGCCTAGATTCATGAGGGTGAGGCATAGTGGGGGGGGGGGAGCTGCAAGGAGGAGGAGAGGCACATAAACCTGAGGAGAAAAATCTGGTAGACTTTTTTTATGGGACATAAGAAGAGTACCTGCAGAGTTTGTGTGAAGAACTGAGGATCTGAAGTCAGTGTATTTACCTTTGATAATGGTGGCCTCCTCCTCAGGTACCATTTTCCTACATCAGGACCTCTTTCCCTGGGAAAGATGCATTAGTAATTTACACTTTGTGAGCAGAGTTGTATGTAGGGGGGTTATTTTCCCTAAGGGCATGTGTTTTTAAATACTCTCTATAAATGGAGAATGGAAGGTTTTGCCTTTCATTTTCGGTATTTCTGGAGCTTATTGAGAAGTGTTTTGTTGGATGAGTTAATTGTTAAATCAGCCACCATGCTGTGCTGATCACTGGGCTGCCTGTATATGAACAAGCGAATTTAGGGAAGGCAGAGGAATGGAGACTGCCCTCTCTTTCTCCTTGGATAAATGTAGTGTTAGAGAGTATACCTGCATCCCCCATGTCATGTTTGTAATGCTCCCGCTGTGTAGGGGTTTATGTGTGGCTGAATGTCAGTCTCGTGATTTAGGAATCCTGTACTTTCTGGGTTACCCCATCTTAGGCAGTCATTCCCTGACTTTAAGAGGGGCTGGGGTAAGATATTTGTGAAGCCAGTAAATTGTCCCACTTCAGGCGATTTACAATAGCAATCTGCCTGGGCAAGTTTTCATGGTGGTTCTGAGCCTTTCCAAAGGTTGGTGTGTTTTGTCTGTGTGTATTTTGCATATGTCCATGAGGGCCATTTAAACAAATATACCTAAAAAGATTGAATGTAGAGAAACAAGCATTTTATGTTGGGGTTGAGCTGCCCAATAACTGACTGGATCCTTTACATCCAGTAGATGATTTTAGTGCAGATGGTGCCTGAATGCATGCTCCCATATGCTAATTTTTACGTGTTTGCACATGTGTGTGTTGCCAGTGCATGTATATGAGGATATCCAAGTTTCTGTGGGTGTGGAGACCCCACATTAGGCTACAGCCTTGGAAGCACCTCTACCTTTCTGTGGAGTGCTCTTCTGACACTTAGGACAAGGAATCCTGTTGTCTTCAACAACCTCTTGTGTTGCACACTGGTATCCCACCCCTCCAGGGGGAGACCTTGGATGCCTGCACCCCTGGCTGTGCCTTTGAAGTTCTGTCAGATCAGGACTTCAGTTAGGTCCTTTGGTAGATCCAAGAGAGGTCTCATGGGCAGCGGTGACTAATATTGGGTCCATCTAACTCAGTAAGTGTTCTAGGGCAAAGGTTGAGTTGGGATGAAAATACAGGGAAGAAGCAGGGTGTCTTCCCTTTGGTCCTAAACCCTTCTCCCTAATAACTCATCCTCCTGACACTGATCTTTCTACCATCAGGCCTCACTCACCTGCCTGCATCAGAACAATGTGTGACCAGCAGCAGATTCAGTGTTGCCTGTCGCTCCCCCAGTGCTCTGTGAAGAATTCCTCCTTCTACCCCTCCCAGTCCCCCAGTGCCAAGAGTCAGGTGGTAGTCCAAGTCCCCTGTGAGATGCAAATTATGGAGTGTCCTGCACCATGCCCAGCTCAAGCTTCCCAGGTAAAATGCCAGGCTCCATGTCAGTCCCAGACTATGCAGGTGAAGTGCCAGGCTCCATGCCAGTCTAAGACCACACAAGCGAAGTGCCAGGCTTCAAGTAAGTCTAAGACCACCCAGGTGAAGTGCCAGGCTCCATGTCAGTCTCAAATCTCCTGTGTTCAATGCCAGGGCCCATGCCAGCCTGAGGTTTCCTATGTGCAGTGTGAAGCTCCATGCCCTGTTCAGACCTGCTATGTAGAATGTGCTCCCGTTTGTTATACAGAAACTTGTTACATGGAATGCCCAGTCCAGACCTTTGTACCCCATCCAGCTCCTCAGCCTGTCCAGACTTATGTGGCTTGTAGCCCAGCTTCCCAGACTCAGGGAAGATTCTCAACCCAGTGCCTGTATCAGGGCTCCCGAGTCAGATACGCCCCGCAGCGTCAGTCCCCTGCTTCCTACAGCAACTGCACTCCACATTTCCAATCCGGGGCTTCCTACAGCACCTGTACCCCACAGTTCCAATCCAGGACTTCTTACAGGAACTGCGCCCCTCAGCATCAGTCTCGGGCTTCATTTAGCACTTGTGCACCTCAGTGCCAGGCACGAGAGTCTTACAGGAGCTTCCCTGTCCAGCGTCGCTCCTGGAGCACTGGCAGATGCCTCCCTCCTCGCCAGCAGCAGCCTTCCTACCGCAGCTGTTCCCCTCCAAGACGGTCTGAGCCCTACACCAGCTGGCTGCCATCAGCATCTTCTTCAAGTTCCTATAACTACTGCACCCCACCGCGTCGCTCTGAGCCCATCTATAGCAGTGGCTGTCCTCAGGGTCCCACTTCAGGCTGCTCTCGGAGATATGGTCCCAAGTGCCGGGTAGAGATTTCCTCCCCGTGCTGCCCCAGGCAGGTGCCCCCGCAAAAGTGTCAGGTTCAGATTCCTCCCATCAGACGCTGCCCTGAGAGTTGTGCCCCACGACCCTCCTGGGGCGCCTCTTGCCCAGAGCTGAGGCCACGTGTAGAGTCACGTCCACTCCCAAGCTTCTGTCCACCACGGCGTCTGGATCAGAGTCCAGAGAAATCACTGCAGCGATGCCCGCTTCCTGCCCCACGTTCATGTCCACGTCCTGCTCTACGGCCATATCCACGCCCAGAGCCATGTGCAAGGTCAGAGCCCCGTCCATGTCCTCCACTGCGGCGTCGTTCAGAACCCTGTCTGTGTCCAGAACCACATCCAGCCCCGCGTGCAGCCCCACATCCCAGATCAGTGCAGCGTGAATTTCCCGAGTCACGTCCATGTCCACAGCCCTATGAGCACCCAGAACCTTCCTCACTTCCAGAGCCAATTCCCCTTCCAGCACCCTGCCCAAGCCCAGAGCCATGTGTGGAGCCTAGGTGCTGTCCCAGCCCAAGCTCAGGACCAAATGCAATCCCATGCCCCGGAGACCTAGGCTGTCATGAGTCCAGCCCATGCCGCCTGGACACTGAGGCCCCCAACTGTGGCCCAACTGGTTATAACCAGTGGCAAGGAAGTGGTGACAGCTTTGGACCTTGCGATGGGATTCCAGAGCCACAAGGTTTCAGTGATTGTGGAGACCAAGGAGGCACCTGTGTTGGAGTGAAAGGAGGTTTCTCTGCTGGAACAAAGGGTGCTTACTTTTAAGGAAGCATGGTTGAGACATCCCTGCCTCCTGCCTTGAAAATGTCATGCCTCCTTTCCCAGCAACCTCAATTTCCAACATGTTCTCTGTGCATCTTCCAAAGACAGTCGGAGGTTCCTTGATGCAGAAGTGATGTCCAAACTGCATTGCATGCCACCTCAGGATCCACACCTTAATCTTGGGCACCTTTCCAGCCTACATCTGGCTCCTCCCCTGTACACACCCTCAGTTCTAGCCAAACCAGTCTGGCTACCAGGGCACATCTGGATGTTCTCCAGAATATACCTTAGATGTCCCTGACTCCAAGCCTCTGCTCACTTCCCACCCTCCTTGCATGGACCACTTCTCTGCTATGCCCAGCCTCTGAAATCCAGCCCATCTTTCAATACATCTTCCTTGGAGTCTTTTCTGTTTGTTCCTACCCACAGGAGCCTACACTGACTTCCTAGAACTCATTGCATTGTCTATACCAGCAACCGGGTAACTGCTCTGCAACCTCTCTTGAATTATTTCCCTTTTAAGATGTGTCTGTTTTTCCTGCCCAAGTAGGTTATAAACTCCTGTTTGAGTGGAGTGAGAATATCCTTGAAGTCCCGTGCTTCTCCTGGGGCAAGCAGCTGCTCAGCAAGGGCTTGTGGGTTGGCAGCTTTAGCCATGATCTATCCCAATAGGCAACCCCAGCATCTGGGATAGCTTGAGGCCATGTAACAATAAAAATGATACCCTCAGAGTCTGAGTCCTGCATAATGCTTATTTTTTACCCTTCCTGACACTCTGGGATGAGCTTCTTTATTTTTTTTTTTCTTGAGTTTTCTGTACCTTGAGTTCTTGAGTTTATTGTGATCTGAGCTTTCCTTAACCAGTTGGGTTGCCTTGTGGGTTGTCTCCACTCAGTGTTGATGCGAGTCCACTAGCATCTGATGGGAGAAGCTGGGTGAAAAGGCAGGAGGAATGAGGGACAAGAAGAATAACTCTTGCTCCTCAATCTGGGCAGGTCATCCAGCTTTGGGTGTCAGGAGTGGGAGGGGAGTTTGAGGAAAACTGGAAGTTCTCTGTGGTATTCCACACAGGATACCCCCTTCTTTTGTAAGAATAAACTATTAGAACTTTTCTTTCTTTTTTTTTTTTTTGACATCATAGAAAAGGGAACTTTCAAGGTTGTCTTTGAATTCCTCCATCACTCCTGAATCCCACTGGGCATAAATGGTCTTGGCAGGATGAAGGTGGGGGTTTGGAGGGCAGGAGAGAGAAGGGTGCCTCTTCTTGCCACTCCCTGCCTATAAGATGGGTGCTGCATAATGAGTGCATTAGAGGAGAACCTTTCCCCAAGGGTTAGAGTGCCCTGAGGCCACCAGGGTCTATAGAGAATAAAGGGGGTCCTCTTTTTTTTTTTTTTTTAAAGATTTTATTTATTTATCTGACAGACAGAGATCACAAGTAGGCAGAGAGGCAGGCAGAGAGAGAGGAGGAAGCAGGCTCCCTGCTGAGCAGAGAGCCTGATGCGGGGCTAGATCCCAGGTCCCTGTAATCATGACCTGAGCTGAAGGCAGAGGCTTTAACCCACTGAGCCACCCAGGTGCCCCTAAAGGGGGTCCTCTTAAGAGGACAGCAGGGGGTGACTCTGGCCTGGACTCAGAGATCCAGCTCCACAGTTGGACAACACAGATCTATGGCCTGGCTCTGACGATGTCTTTTCCTTGTCCCAGGGATCAGGTGCTGCAGTGTCAGAGGCAGAGACCCAAGAGACACCTGGCAGAGGAAAACTGAAGTTCTTTATGTGAAGTCCATTTTTTAATTTTATGTGAAGTCATTCATATAATGTGGAGTCATTCATTTTTTTTCCCCTACTAACAAATATTCATTGCTTACCCATGAGGTAGGCACTGGTACAAGGGATAGAAATACCTCTTCTTAGTTCTCAGAGAGCTTACAGTCTAGAGCACTGGTTCTCAGGGTGGTACCTGGGCCAGCAGCATCAGCACCACCTGGGACCTTGAGACAAAGATGTATCACCCCAGACCTACTGAAGCAGAAACTCTGGGGGTGAGGCCTGGAAACCAGGTTTTAACCAGCCCTCTAGGTGTTTCTAATGCCCAATAATGTTTGGTTGTTACTACCTTAGTAAAATACCTTACACAGGTAGAACATGAATATATGTATATGTATATGTATATGTATATGTGTGTATGTGTGTGTATGTGTGTGTGTGTGTGTGCGTGCGTGTGTGTGTGTGTGTGTGTGTGTGTATCTTCTCCAATTTTAAGAACAGCCCATCACACAGGCATTATTATCTCACCATTTTGCAGAGCTGTAAAACTAAGCACACAGGCCACAGCCACACAGCCAGACTCAATTCCAAGCCTACGTTATTTTCTGCTACACATGGCATCCTTCGTCTCAGTTATGGTCCTTGCCTTTTCCGGAGGTATTTCCTGTATCAACCCAGTCATTTTTCTAACATACTTTTATTGGGCATGTTAATTTCACCAGTTTTACCTTAGCCTCTTCTCTTCAAATCCAGGCTGCTCTAGGACTCCATCTGCCCCATGGCACAATTCCCCAGGGGCCTGGCAGGGCCCAAATAACTCCTATGGGGCACCCCTACTTTTCCATCACCTAGTCCCCTCTGTGGGGGTGGGGTGGGATGAGGCTTAAAAGATCCAGAAGGGGATTCTCATTAGATCTCTCCCCTTGTTCTTTCAAGCATACCCCTGAACAAGGACCCTCTTGTATGGAGGATGAGGACAGAAGAAACACAGACCTGGATGAGAGAAAAGGGCATTCACTCCTAGGAAACCCCACCCCCCTCAGGTTCAGGGTACAGCTCACTACACAGGCTTTTGATTACAATGACCCATGACATGCATTGTTCTCTGGAGATAGACTCTGGTTCCCCAGGATAAGTAGGCCTGGATATGGAAAGAGATTGAATGATGGCAGAATAGAGGTGTCTCTGGGTGAGTCAGGCAGGGTCTGGGACTCCCTCACAGACCAGAGCTGTGCACCAGCTGGCCTCAGGGCCATCTCTCTAGCCAGAGAGGTTCAGAGCCGAGGGCTCCTCACTCTGGGGCATTAGTCTGAATTGGGTCCTCCCACCTCTTCTGACAGGATGCTGAGGTTTGAGCCTCTAGGTAGGCCACCTGTGAAAAGTTACAACCCATCCATGGCAGCTCTGAGGAAAGAGGTGCCCAGGAGTGCGGGTCTGCTGTATTAGTCTGTATGCTTTAAAGCTTGGGGCTTCTAAAATGTATGCAGCGATGGGGCTGCAACTCCAGGAGCATGGTTTAAGATCTCCTATGGTCCTTCAGCCTTGGTTTTGGACAGCCCTTCCAGTCACCCAGTCCACTCCCCCCCTCCACCCTTTCACACATGACCTGCCTCCTAGTGCTCTGTCTTTTCCTTCTGTAACAATAATTTGAGCAAAACTTGAAGGGCCAGGGATTGGAATTCCAGAATAAAGAAGACTATTTATAAAAGCCTTTTAAAGGTGCTCAAAGATCTGTGAGAGAAACTCCTCTTTGAATATCAGACTAACAATCTGAAGCAGTGCATGGGTTGCATAGTGTGATTTCCATTCCGGGTGAGCAGATTGTTGCCCAGAAATGCCAGTGCATCAGGCAAATTACAAACAGTATGAAGCAGAGGTTGGCCAGACTCCTATGCTTGCCATTTAGTATGCAGACGTGGCTTCCAGAGATGAGGAGCTAGTTAGTCTCAGTGAATGTAAAAGAAATTGAGTCTAAAGAACATGCCTCCCACCCTGCAATCCTGCTTATATCTGTGTGTAATTCTCTATCTTTTCCCTCTTTCTAAAAGCCTCCTGCCTTGGATTAGCATTTTCACTGTAGAATGAGGGAATTTCACTAGTTGTTCTCAGAAGTTCCTTCCAGAACAGGTGGGTTAGCCATAGTTGCTCTTTGTCACAGGCATTACACTAGAGTGGAATGACCAACCCACTTAAAGACACAGAACCCCAGAATCCATACCCAGACCTATTTAAAGTGAATTTCTAGAGAGAGAATCTGGGGCCTCCATTTGAAAATTATTCCGATCAGTTGAGATAGAAAGCATTGCTGTAGTGATACCCAGGAGTGTGAGTGAGCTTACTCAATATCTATGAGGAGAGTTGAAATTTGCACACATATGACCACAGCACGAGGAGGAGGTGGACATGGTGGCAAAAATGGGGCTGACAACTAACTGTTTTTTTATGAGAAGTTTTATGTAATTACCCGATGTGAGAGTCAAATTTTCTACTCTTCAACCTAGGAGCACATCAAGACCAAGGAATCTCTGCTTTTCTCTCAGTTAAATTCCCAACCACTGCCACTCCAAATACCCAGAATTAGGTTTTTATGCATAGCTGAGGGAGTGGGGGTTGTCTGACATATACTACAGATTTTTTACTGGGAGAATTTAGGCCTAGTTTTGGTATATCTCTCCTTTATCCAGGCATTACCTAAACATCAAGAGGGAGGCATTCCACATTCTGTAGTTTGTCCTATAGACTAAAATAGTCCTGGATGAATAAGCAAATAGAACTGTCATGCATAAGGGAATAGTTCATCTCTTTATAATGGAATAGATAGGTAGACAGTAGTAATAAGAAGACAGACAGTGTATACAACATATAGGAGAATATCCAGGTGGTGAATAAGACTTGGTCCCCAGCCATAGCATACTCCTGATTTCTGGCCTGGTTGGACATCCCAGAGGATCCACATGCCTGTGGCTTGAAACTAGTTAGGAAGAGAGGGTGATGCGTGATGATCCATGTGTTTTCCCATCACCAGGGACCATCAAACTCATTTCTTCAAAAACTGAAGCTTCCTGACCTGGAAGACTAAACTGAGAAGTATCTAGAAGGCTAAGAATAACCCAAGCTATGCCAAACAAACCCTTGCATCATGTTCCTTACCACATCTTGTCATAGGAACCCTGAGCTGGGTTAACATCTTTCCTCTTTCTCCAATATTATATCTGTCAGGAAGAAAACCATTTATCGACTTATATTAACACATCTCTTCATTTGACAAAGATTTATTGAGACCTAGCTATCTGCCAGGAATTGCGCTTGGTCCTGGAAATACAATGTTGAGTTAGGCAGACAGCATCTTGCCCACCTGCAATCTGAGAGACAATAGAGTTTATAAGAGCTTGAACATGGGAGGCACAGGGCACCATGGAAACCCTCAAGAGGGGCACTTAAGTAGCTCAAGTGCCTAGAGTAGGTGCTTACAATCAGAGGTGTGAAAGGCTGGTGGGAGTTATCTAATGAATGGAGGAAAGAGAAGAGCATTCCAGGAAGAGAGACATCACGTCAGATAACAGAGGGAGGAATATTTCCTCCTTACATGACCATCATTCCTAGTTCCAAACACTTCCATCTTTACCCTGTTGTAATGAACTTATCAATATTTTAGAGTAAGACTTGAGAGGAAACTGACCTAAAATTTCAAGTGACTTCAAGTTATGAGGGAAGATTAAAGAGCATGTCTTTCAACATGGGTTAAGAATAATGGACCTAATCTGACAAGATAAAATGTAATTAAGATAAAGGTAAAATTCTGAGTTTAAAGATGTACAGCACTTGTAGAAGATGAGTATATGCAGAGCCACACATACAGAGAAAAATTTGGTTGACAAAAATTTTAGCATAGGACAAGTGTGAGATTGTCTGTGGCACATGGTGATGAGTTTTTGTTCTTCATAGTTAGTCAAGATAGTGTTGCTCTGCTTGGTCCAGACAGTAGTCCAATGGGAGTGAGCTGGAGGATGATGTGTCAGCCTACTATGCATCAGCCACCACCTGAGACAGGAAGCCTACCTCCTTCCTAATACAACTTAAAAAGACTCTATTGTGCTCCAATTTATAGACAGTGTCACACAACACACGCACACACACAAATCTACTGAGGTTAATTAAATTGTCTGGTCAAACATCTAAGACCTGATAATGCTAGAATCCAAGCCCAAGCTTATATTCTTCCAAAATGTGGTCTCCCCTCCTGTGGAAGGAAGAATAATGTTATATTTTATTTTATTTTTTAGACAGGGAAGAGGTGTGGAGGGAAAAGGAGGGAGAGAACCTTAAGCAGGCTTCATGCCCAGCCTGGGGCTGGACATGCGGCTTGACTTCGGGTTCCATCTCACAACCCTGAGATCATAACCTGAGCAAAAATCAAGAGTCAGATGCTTAACCAACTAAGCCACCCTTGTGCCCCTAATGTTTTTTCAAAGAAATAGCATGTTGCTCTCTCCCTTCCATTATTTGAAAGGCTTTCTTTCAGAAAAAGTAAAACTCAGAGCTTAAATAAAATGGATGTACATTTCTGGCTAGAAATAAAAAGTATAGTTTAATAATCAGAACTGTGTGGAATTGGAATGCACTGTTACTCCTGCATTCAATACTTACTCAAATACTGAGTTTTTACTATGTGTCAGGAAGTATTCTGGATGCTTAGGATATATTAGTGAATGAAATAGACAAAGATGCTTGTTCTCAAGGAACTTACATTCCAGCAGAGGAAAATGGATAAAAAATGGACATATTTAAAAATATATAAGCCTTGTCAGTCTTGGAAACTCTTTATCTCTCCATCCATTTTGTCAGTCTTGCTGGACAAAGTATTCTTGGCTGCATGTTCTTCTCATTTAGTGCCCTGAATATATCTTGCCAGCCCTTTCTGGCTTGCCAGGTCTCTGTGGACAGGTCTGATGTTATTCTGATGGGCTTTCCTCTGTAAGTAAGGAGCCTCTTTGTCCTAGCGGCTTTCAAGAGATTATACCTACAATTATGATTCCTCAATTTGACTATCAGGTGCCTTGATGTTTTTCTGGAATCTATAATCTTGGGTGGATACCGTTCGGCCTCTAGTACATGAACGCTGGTTCCATTCGTGAGATTGGGAAAATTTTCATGAAGAACTTGTTCCACTATATCTTCTAGACTTCTTTCTTTCTCCTCCCCTTCAGGGATTCCAATAATTCTGACGTTGGAACGTTTCATAGTGTTATTTATTTCCCTGATTCTGTTTTCATGGTTTCTAAGCTGTTTGTTCCAGGCTTCCTCTTGATCCTTTCTCTCTATCTGTTTGTCCTCCAGGTCAGGTCAATGTTTATAGCAGCAATGGCCATGGTTGCCAAACTGTGGAAAGAACCAAGATGCCCTTCAACGGACGAATGGATAAGGAAAATGTGGTCCATATACACTATGGAGTATTATGCCTCCATCAGAAAGGATGAATACCCAACTTTTGTAGCAACATGGACAGGACTGCAAGAGATTATGCTGAGTGAAATAAGTCAAGCAGGGAGAGTCAATTATCATATGGTTTCACTTATTTGTGGAGCATAACAAATAGCATGGAGGACATGGGGAGTTAGGTGAAGGGAGTTGGGGGAAATTGGAAGGGGAGGTGAACAATGAGAGACTATGGACTCTGAAAAACAATCTGAAGGGTTTGAAGAGGTGGGGGGGTGGGAGGTTAGGGAAACCAGGTGGTGGGTATTAGAGAGGGCACAGATTGCATGGAGCACTGGGTGTGGTACAAAAACAATGAATACTGTTATGCTGAAAATAAATAATAAAAAAATGATTAAAAAATATATATATAACATTATATAGGCATCACAGAAGCGTAAGAAGGGTAAGAAGATTGAGCTCAGTGTGTGGGAGAAAGGGGCCCAGAGGGGTATAGAACCATGAGTTAGCATTCAGGAATAGAAAGAATATAGGAAAGGCATCATGAGATGAGCTGGACCCCAGATCCACCACTTACTAGCAGAGAGGTCTTAGCTTTGGCAGTTTCCCTGACCCATTGTTCCTTCATTTATAAAATGTGGTTAAAAGTATACTGCTGTCATATACCCCTGTCTATGTCACACACGATTAAATAGGTTAAGTTACATACACTTTGTATATTATAAAACACTACAAATATATCTGCCTTTTGCAGTGAGATATTTACCTGTAAGGGGAGAAGTACAGGGAAGAGATGGTGATTGGCCCATCTGATGAGGGAGGCTGGCCACAAAGGGAGTCCAGACCCACCCACCAAGTCCAGACCCAAGCAAAGCCTAGACAGGCAGGCGCGTAGAGGGGAAGTCCAAACAGAAATGGATGTGGTCAGCTGGGGCAAGTCAAAGGAGGCATGGAGGAGACAGAATTGAAGGAGTGAAGGGATATGGAAAGGAAGACAGAAGAGGGCTGGGAGATGGGTGGTGGGAAATGGCTCAGGCAGGAAGCTGAATTTGGAAGGAATAAGGGTTTTGGGGACAGTTTGCTCAGATGCCAAAGTGAATGTTGGCTTCAAGGATAGTGAGGTGAGCTGCTATCACAAATGGTCATCAGTGTTTTGATGCCACTCAGCCAGTTTGCCAATGGCATGTTTCCTTAGGTTAGCTAGGAGGAGAGGAAGTACCAGGGAGGGGAGGCTCTTAATCAATCAGAAATACTTTCAAGGCTTGAATGGAGATTGGGCCCTTAGTCATTGAAAGGCCTTCTGATTTGACCCAGCCTGGATAAAAGGCTGGATTGGGCAATCATTTAATTAATAAGTTCTTTCCATAGCATCTCATCAACATTCTTCAGAGGATTGTTTTGTTCATTCAGAAATCCTGAAAGTATTTCCAGTGAGCATAGTCTCAATCCTCCTGCAGCAAAGCAGGGTTTCCCACCCTCAGCACTAGTGACATTTTGGTTGGGATAATTCTTTGTCATGGGAGCACACTGTAGGATATTAAATAGCATCCCTGGCCTCTACCCACTAGATGACAGTATCAAACACAACCCCCTCTCCACCAACTGTGATGACAAGTCCTCTGCAGATTGTAAATGCTTCCTCCTGAGAGCATGGAATAGGAGTTGGGGGGTATAAAATCCACCCACCACCTTTTAATGAGAACTATTGAATTAGAGGAAAGAAACTCTGGCCTTGCCCTTCAGACATTCTCAGTTCCACAGAGAATACTCTCCTGCCCTCACCTCCATTCTAAAGACTCCCATTCATTAACAATAAAAAGGTTTTGTTTATGTAAGGCAGGAGCACAGCACAGGCAAAGAATTCCAGCTTCAAGGATGCACAAAAACTTTGTATTTTTTTATCTAGGGAACTGAGTATTGATTATGGAAGTATAGATTATCTTGGCTATAAGGACGATTATGAGTAGATTAGTTGTGACTGTCATTATAATTTTTTGGTATATTATCCAATAGCTCAGAATACTTCCTTTCTAACTCTTCTGCTGGGTCTGCTAAGGATTGCCAGTAGCAACCTGAAAAACATTGTAAGCAAGGATTTCCTGTTGCCTGTACCTATTCTCACACTGCTGTTTCTCCCTGGAATATCCTCTGACCCCCAATACCCAGCCTCCATGGGTCAAAGCCTCTTTGACAAATCTTCCCAGATACCCTTCCTTAGAATTCCTCTCATTCACCTCTTTTCCAAGACTAAGTTGTATCCTTTTTCTGGACATGCTGTACCACTTACTGGCTTTCTTTTTATTTATCCTGCTTGGGCTATATTAGTTTTTTAGTCCTAGGGAGATAGGAAAACTGAAGGACTCCATAAAATTCTGCTTTTTGATCCTTTTCCAACTTCTATTCTTGCTATGACCTGCACAACCACCTCATTTTATACATGCCTCAGAATGCATATAGTATATGTCCTCCTCCTAAGGGGCAAGGAATTAATGATTTATTTAGAATAGATAACATCTAAGGAAGGACCAGGTGAGGATAACTGGACAAAGCCATCATATGAATATTCCAGCCCACTAGTGCTAAATATCTTAGATTCCAAGACCCCCTGACTCCAAGGAGTAACTCCTGGGCCCTTACCTTTGTTCCAATCTGTCCCTCGATACCTGATAGGACATGTACAACAGATCCTGAACAAAGATGAGACTCTCCTTCCTGAGTCTCCCAGACATTCTGTCTGTACCTGTACTCTCTTTATGTTTTCAGTAAACTCTGCTTTCCCTTCCTTCCAGCTCGCATTTGATTTTTATCTTGTGTGTAGCCAGAGATCCTCTCAGCTGGTCCTGTGGCACCCCCTCCGGGTTCTCAGACCTAGCTTGCTGTATCTTGATAGTTTACATGAAATTTAGAAAATTGATCATTATTTAAAAATATATCCCCCATTCTCTTTATTATCTTTCAGAAACTCTAAATATGTGAGTGTTGGTCTACTTGCTATAATTCAATAATTACCACTCATCTGTTCATTGTTTTATATTTTTCCCCTCTTTTCAATTCAGTTCTTCAAGTTAAGTTCATCAATCTGTTCTTCTGCAGTTTACAATCTACTAAGACCATCCAACAAATTTTTGAGATTGTATTTAATTTGGAGCATATTTAATTTTTCAGAGACAGTGTTTTTCATTTTTAGAATTCCTAGTTGGTTATTTTTGGGCATGGAAACAGAGGTAATTCATATTGCAAAAATGTAAACAGTTTTAACTTGACTGTTGAGTGTGTCTATTCTTAGGTATGGTCAGTAGACCAGTGTCACTTCAAGTAGTAATTTATGCCACCTCTTGGGCTGCTCCCTTTTCTTCACCCTTTCCATTTTTATTTTACCTTCTTCCTTCAATTTGCTCCCAAGAAACTGTGAATTCTTTTCAGGCTATAATTTAGGACATTATGGGCAATATTCCCACCTTCAGTACCTCTTTCGTGATCTACACTCGTCAAACCAAACTCACTGATGTATATTGCAGGAAAAATGGTAAATTTAGTTTGAACAAGGTGTAGCTACTAAAGGTATCCATGGCTTAAAAATTCAATTTTTAAAAATTAATTAATTTTTAAAATCAATTAAAATAAATTAATTAAATTAATTAATTTAAAAACTAATAGAATCAATTTTTTAAAATTTAATGGAATTTTTAAAATCCAGTAAAAATCCATGTTTACATCTATTTCTCTCTTTTATTGTCTGTCTATCTACTTCCTGAGTATCACCAAGTGCCACATACTATCTTGCCTACTTCCCCTTTGCCATCTAAATTTTATGTAGATCCTGCAAAAATAGCATTTCTATAATTATCTACCTTTAAAAGATCTGATTGTGAGATTCAAAGAAGTTGAATACTTTGGTATGGTTCCTAAAGCCTATTTTCTCAGCCAATGTTCTATACACACCATTCCCCATAACTTAGACATATAGATTTTCACCCAAGCCATGTATATTCAAAAGTTTAGATGAAACCATATGATTTCACTCATCTGTGGAATTTAATAAACAAAACAAACAAAGGGGAAAAATAAGACAGAGAAGGAGAGAGAGAGAGAGAGAGAGAGAGAGAAAGCAAGAAATAGATTCTTAACAATAGAGAACTAATGGTTACCAGAGGGGAGGAGGTGGGGGGAGTGGGTGAAATAGGTGAAGGGGATTAAGGATTGCATTTATTGTGATGAGTACTGAGTGATGTATGGTAGTGTTGAATCACTATATTGTACACCTGCAACCAATTATAACACTGAATATTAACTAACTAAAATTTAAATAAAAACTAAAAACCAAAACAAAACAAAACCCCCAAAGGTCCAGGTGAAAAATTACTATCTAGGGTGGAAAGAATGAAGGAGCTATGTGATCAGCTCCATAAACACGAATAGAAGGCCTTCCATAGAGATGCAACATGGGGGGTTAAGGGGGTAGGAGAAGAGTAAATGAAACAAGATGGGATTGGGAGGGAGACAAACCATAAGTGACTCTTAATCTCACAAAACAAACTGAGGGTTAATCGGGGGAGGGGGGTTGGGAGAGGGGGGGTGGGATTATGGACATTGGGGAGGGTAAGTGCTATGGTGAGTGCTGTGAAGTGTGTAAACCTGGCGATTCACAGACCTGTACCCCTGGGGATAAAAATATATTATATGTTTATAAAAAATAAAATTAAAAAAAAAAAAAGGCAATAGAGGACTCCAGGAATGAGGATGTTTGTTTCCACCTACCACAGTCCCCATTTTAAGCAGGTACTTTCCTAGCTGGGAGGGGAGGCCTTGAGGTCCCTAGAAGGAGGAAAGGAAGAGCTGCCAGTCATTACCTGTCACAGAACCATGTGGGTGGCAGGAGGTGGGTCATGTCATACTGGGGCCCTGTCTCACATGCTGGGGGCAGAGCCCAAGGCAGGATAAAGGACCTTGGTGCTAGAACACTTCCAAGCACTCCTCTCCTGAGCTGTTGACAGACCCAGTGCTGCCTGTGCTCCATTAAGTGTTCCCTGGGACTGAGAACAGAGCCTTCCAGAGAGGGCACACAGACCAGAGCAAGGGCAGGCGAGGCCTTGGACTGTGTTTGGAAGAATGAGGACCGAGAAAATCTGGCTCAGGAGGGCCAGGGTGGGACGGACGGGTGAAAGAGACCAAGAGTAACTTGGAAGGTTTGTGTGCTGTATGTTAGAGTTTTGGAAACAGCAGATTATTCACAGTTGCTGAGTGTATTCTCTGGTTTTAGGAATAAAAACATTGATGGCTAGATTATGTTGCGGTGGTTGCATAGTAGGGATATAGTTTGGAAATACAGCCAGACCCAGTTGCAGAGACAGTGTGTTGAGGATATTGTTACTTAGCAGAAGAGAGAATCAGAGACACCTGTGGATCTGTTTAGACTTCAACAAGAAGGTCCACAGTGGGAACTAGGGGTTGAGAAGCCCTGGGGCTTCCCTTGGATGCAGCCCTTAGCAGGAGGACTATGTGGATTAGAGCCCTGGGTTACAAGTCAGGGAGTCTGGGAATGGAACCTTGACAAGCTAGTGACTAGCACTGGGACAATGAATTTGCCTTTTTTTCCTTTCAGTTTCTTCATTTGTAAACTGAGTTGGTTGGGACAAATTGACTCCAAGGCCCTTTGCAATTATGATTTTCTATATTCTGCAAAACCAAAAGTGATGTATGGAAGGATCAGAAATCCTTCCAAGAGAGAATGCTTTTGTTTTTTTCCTTGAAGAGGTTTTCAGTGCTAAAATGGTGCCTACACTAGAAGTCTGCAAGATTCTTGATGATGTGAGAGAATGGAAGGTGGCCTGGAGCCAATTTGTTTCCTGGTGTTTTCTCCAACACTAAGGAAATATTAATTAGCATTGACTTTCTTTACATATTTGGACATGATATTGTTGACAACATTCCAAATGGGATGAGAAATGCCACTTTGCGAAAGAAGGCACATGGTACACCAGTAAGAGTAATAAAAGCGTTAGAGATGATTTTCCCATATCTGATCCCAAGACTTTCAAAATAAGGCTGCTAGAAGTGATGCTAAGAACAGGAAGGGTGGGAGCTCTGTGTTCTGGGTCTAACTCTGGGTCTAACTCTCTGTGTGACTCTCCCTTAGCTCCTGACTCCGCCAGCCACCAGCCGAGATGTCCTGCCAGCAGAACCAGCAGCAGTGCCAGCCCCCTCCCAAATGTCCCGCCCCCAAGTGCCCCCCAAAGTGTCCCCCAAAGTGTCCCCCAGTCTCTTCCTGCTGCAGTGTCAGCTCTGGGGGCAGCTGTGGCTCCAGCTCTGGGAGTGGCAGTGTAGCTCTGGGGGTGGTGGCTGCTGCAGCTCTGGGGGTGGAGGCTGTTGCCTGAGCCACCATGGGTGACACAGGCCCCACCGTCATAGACACCAGAGCTCTGGCTGCTGCAGCCAGCCCTCAGGGGGCTTAGGATGCTGCAGCCAGCCCTGAGGGGGTTCTGGCTGCTGTGGAGGGGGCAGCAGTCAGTCATCTGGAGGCTGCTGCTGCTAAAGTGGACCCTGAGCCAAGAAGAGCAGAAACAGAGGCCAAAAGGGGCAATGTCATCTTCCATTGGTCTACCTGTGGTGCTGAGACATTTTAGTGAAGACTTCAAACTCTGTTCTCAAGGATTCTTCTCACCTGAAATCCAGAAATCTGTGTCCTTTCTTAAAAACTCATCTTCTGAACTCTGATCCCATGTCTGCAGCCTGCCCTGGGAACCCCAGATAGTTATCCCTGTGCCATTCCACAGATAATTTCCTTCGTAGCCCCCTATAGCAAAACAATAAAATAATCTGCTCACCATCTTTTTCTAGCCTCTTTTCTCTTTTGTAAATGTGCTGGGAAAGATGAGCTTCTCTGATCTCAGCTCTGTCTTCCCTTGTCATCGGGGCCCCTATTAGCACTCCTTGTTTTTGATGGACTGGAAAAATTCTTTTCTACCCTTCAAGAGTAGAAGTTCTTCCAGCTGGAGTAAGAATTAAACTGGCATGAGACAGATTAACAGGAGAAAAAAATAAAGTTTATATTACATGTGCACGGAGGCCCAAGAATGACATTGAGGCCCCAAGAAGTGCCCAAGGCAGGCAGTTTTTATACATTTTAGACTGATATTAACAAGACAAAGAAAACTTAACTTTGGGAGCTTCAGTTAGTAAGGGATTCTAAACAGAGTTTGGGCAGGCTGGTAAATTAGTAAAAAATAACAAGAGTTGTTTAGACAGCCTTCTCTGCTCTAAGGGGTATAGTACCCTTCCTGCTACAGGGAGGGTACTTTTCACAGGAAGAAGTATTTCCTGCTTTCAGGGGGACAGAGGAGAGGCTGAGTGTCCTTCTAGTATTGGCTGTCATTTAAGTAGCTTTAAATTGAAGTAATCAATCTACCATTATGCTGTATTTGGGGCAGCCTGCCCTGGGCTCCTACAGTTCTGTCCTCTGACACTTCCCTGCATGTTTCTCATATTAAAGCTGAGCTGGTGATTGAGGAGAGAGAAATTAACTTAGTACAAGGGGTAAAGGCTCTGCAAAGAGCAGAAGACTACAGATTGAATGAGGATGAATAAACAGAAAAGAACAAATGGAGCACACTTCCCCACACCCCATTAAACCAAAGTCCCTAAACCTGGAAGTAGATTGGTCCAATAGAGAGTCTGTGCTTCATTTATCTAATAAAAAATATTAATCCTTTCTTTTAACTGATTCACATTAGATATTATTTATCCCATTTGGTTTATAAAGAAGCTACACTTTTTACCAATGACTGCAGGGGCAGTCAGTGGATCTGGGGCATGATGATTCTGGAGTACCACAGAGGCTAAGCTCTTAACTTCTGACTGGAGTATTTTCAAAGTTTGCATACTGGTATTTGTTGGGTCGGCAGGCTCTGGAAATGCAGGAGGAACAATAGAAATGACCCCCCTGGGGTGCCATCTTCCAGCCTCCTCCCCCCCCTTTCCTTAACCCTTGACTCTCCCGCCAAAAGGATGTATGCCCAGATCACATCTGCATAGGTAACCTGATACCTATGCAGGAAACAGAAGAATCAGGACCCCCCCCCCCCACCCCAGACCCTCCGATCACCAAATACCCTACCATATATGGATGTGAGCCCATGCCCTGCCTTGGCCCGATAAAAGACCCCTGCCAACTCCCTCCCAGTGTGACTTACCCCACTCCCCTTTCCAGAGTCGAGGAACCTCACCAGGGGGTGCCCACCTCCTCCTGGTACAACTTTCCTGGCTCCCCTTCTCCTGTGTCCTGAAACTTCGCCAGAGAGTGCCTTTAATAAATCTTGCCTTGCACCCACTTCACCTGGTGTCATGTTTATCTCGCCTATAAAACCTTACATTTGGTGCCAAAAACCAGGAGGAGATTGAGCCCCCACCCCAATGAGGAGGCTCTCTCCTCTCCCTAGCCGGACCTGGACCTGCCTTTCCCAACACCGCTTCTGAAGACTTGGTGAGTTTCCCCTGATTCCACGCCTCCGTCTGTCTGGAAAGCCCTGCCCTAATCACGGCCACGTCAGGGCGGACCCCGCCGGTCACCAGGTGACCTCCATGACTCCAAGAGGCTGGGAGACATCCTAACCTCTACGGTAGTTGACACAGATTTTCCACAACCCAGTGGTGGACGAGGGATGCCTTCCTCCAGCCCGAGCCCTCGGGTTGCCTGGCAATGAATCGTGGGGACCTCCTAATCCAAATTCGACCCTAAAACATCCCGAGGGTGTTTTAGGCCTGTTGGCCAATCTTAAATCAGTCCCAATGGTCTCCGGAAGGCACGTTTAATTATCAGATTCTCATGGACCTAAATAACCTCAGCAGACACCAAGGCAGATGGGCCAAGTCCCTTATGTTCAGGATTTCTGAACCGGCACCCTCGTCCACCCCTCTCCCTCTCCCTCCCCACTCCTATCCGAACTCCTGACAAAGTTATCCTGACAAAGTTATCCGCAGTAAACGTGAAACTTTAATCAAAGTTTACTGAAGGTTAAATAAGCTCTTGTTACTTGTTAAAATCTGTTAGCAAAGAAATGACTAAACTGATGGTTAATTGTCTGTCTCAAAGTTTTAATGGGTAATTGCTGAGATAGCTTTCAAAGTCTTTGGTAACCTGAAAGTTTAAAGTTTTGCTTGGAAGACAAATGGAATTAAATTTGTTGGACATTTAGGTCTTTTCCAAAGAGGATAAAATGCCAAGTCATTGATTACTGAACATAGCTTTGTGCTTTTGACTTCTTACAGCAAAGAAAATAAGAATATTTAAATCTGTTAGTAAGCATGGTTTGTGTTTAACTGATTCATAAATTGGCATCTAAAGAATTCTGTTATAACCGTTCACAATTGATTAATAACTGACTAGAGGTTAATAACTAAAGGTGTTTCTAAGAGTACAAAATTCTGCTAACTGTAAGACTGATGGAAATAAAGGAAGCCACTCAGTATGTAGGAAAGTAGAAGGTATATAAGAAAAATTTAAGGAATGGGAGTACATTTTATTGAAAGTAAAAGGAGATAATTTTGTCCTAAATGAGATGGTTGTTTGGGACAAAACCTGAATGCAAAGGAAAGTTGTAGAAGGTTTGTGAAGGGAAATCATTCAGCAACCCAATGAAAACCCAGCCATGTTTCTTAACTGACTTACTGAGGCGCTGACTCAATACACTTGCCTAGACCTGGCCTCTCCAGCAGGGGCGACTGTTTTAGCTACTCACTTTATTTCTCAGTCAGCTGCCGACATTCAGAAAAAATTAAAGAAAGTGGAGGAGGGCCCTCAAACTCCCATTTCTGATCTGGTGAAAATGGCATTTAAAGTCTTTAACTCCCAAGAGGAGGCAGCAGAACTTAAGCGCCAAGCCAGACTCCAACAGAAGGTCCAACTGCAGACCCAAGCCCTGGTAGCAGCCCTGAGGCTGGCAGGTTCTGGGGGTCAACAGAAGGGAGCACCTAACTGCGTCCCTCCAGGGGCCTGTTTCAAGTGCAGAGCCGAGAGACACTGGGCCCGTCAATGCCCCAATCCAAAAGCGCCTACTAGGCTGTGCCCTCAGTGCAGCATGATGGACCACTGGAAATCGGACTGCCCCAGCCTCGGGGGATTCCCTGCGCCTCCATGTGGGGAAGACCCTGAGATGATAAGTCCTGCCTTCCAACTTCTCAGATTGGAGGATGACTGATGGATCCCAGACTCGGACACCCCTCTCACCCATGTGAAGCCCAGGGTCACACTCCAGGTAGCGGGTAAGTCCATTTCCTTTCTGTTGGACATGGGACATTGTGTCCTGCCTTCCTACTTGGGTCCTACTCGTCCCTCCCCAGTTGCAGTTATGGGAATTGATGGTACATCCTCCACTCCAAAGGCCAGCCCACCCCTTACATGCAGCCTGGATGGGTTCCCCTTCTCACACTCCTTCCTCATTATCTCTTCCTGCCCTGTTCCCCTACCAGGCAGGGACATCCTCCACAAACTTCAGGCCACCATTTGTCTCTCTCCCTCTCCCTCGACTTCTGCTTACCTCATCCTCCCTCTACTCCCCTCTGACTTGTCCTCTGTCCCAGACTGTCTCCCCTCCATAGACCCGCAGGTATGGGACATTTCCAGATCTATAGTAGCAACCCACCGGTGATATCTTAAGCCCATCATCGACTGCCTCCTGCAGCAGGGTCTCCTTATCCCCATTAACTCTCCAAGCAACTCTATGTCACCGCCCAGGGATGGCAGCCCTGCCTCAGGGCCCTAGCGGCAGCCACTTCTCTGACAAAAGAGGCCCTCAAACTTACCTTAGGACAGCCCATCACGGTCTTCTCCCCCCATTGACTGATGGACTTAGTCAGCCACAAATCCTTCGCACAACTCACTCTTTCCCATCTCCAACTCTACCACCTGCTGTTCATAGAATACCCCCAGGTCACACTCTCTGTCTCCCCTCACCTAAATCCTGCCACTCTCTTGCCAACACCTTCATCTATCCCCACTCCTTCCCATTCCTGCTCTCAACTCCTGGAAGAACTCTCTCTCTCCCATCCAGGACTTTCAGACCGGCCGCTGCTTGACCCTGATTGCACTCTGTTCGTGGATGGGAGCTCCCTCATAGCTCCAGATGGACGGCGACACATGGCCTATGCAGTGGTCACCATGGACGCAGTCATAGAAGCGACCCCCCTTCCCACTGGGACTACTTCTCAAAAGGCAGAACTCGTGGCTCTCACCAGGGCCCTTCACTTATCTGAGGGACAATGGGTCACTATTTTTACTGACTCCAACTATTCTTTCCTTATTACTCACACTCACTCTATCCTCTGGTGAGAAAAGGGGATTTCTCATGACCAAGGTAACCCCCAGAGTCAACGGGCCTCTTATTGCCAAACTCCTCGAGGCTCTCAATTACCCTACTTAGGTGGCTATTGTCCACTGCCATGGCCATCAGGTCTCCAAGGACCCCATCTCTTTGGGGAACAACAAGGCTGACTCTATTGCCTGACAGATGGCCTTAAACTCCTCTCCAGCCCCTCTCCTGTTTCTCAACACTCCCCACAGTCCCTCAAAGACTGATGAGGAGACTTGGTCCCCCAAAACATTAGGTGGCAAGTTGGGTGACAAGCGATGGTATTATGTCCAGGGCAAAATTGCCCTCCCAAACGGCCTAATTCACACCCTCATTACTGACATCCACCAGTCTCTCCACATTGATCCAAAGGCCCTATACCAATTTCTCCAACCTCTTTTCCACTACCCCCTCCTCCAAAAGACCATTAAAGAGGTACACCAGGCTTGCAGAACCTGTTCTGTGGTCAATGCCTAGGGCGGCCTCCGAAGACCAGGACCCACCCACCAGCTCCGCGGGCATCAGCCAGGCGAGGACTGGCAACTTGACTTCACTTGCATGCCTCGACACAAAACCTTTAGATAACTACTAACTCTTGTGGACACCTTCACAGGCTGGATCGAGGCATTCCCCACCACTAGGGAAACAGCAGACATGGTCACCGCTGTTCTCATTGAGCACATCATCCTGAGGTTTGGACTCCCTCGAACCCTACAATCGGACAATGGACCGGCCTTCATCTCCAGCATCACACAACAGATCTCCGAGAGCCTCAACATCACCTGGAAACTCCATATCCCCTATCACCCCCAATCCTCAGGTAAGGTGGAGAGGGCTAATGGCCTCCTCAAGGAACAACTCACCAAACACACTCTTGAAACCCGCCTCTCTTGGCCAACCCTTCTCCCACTAGCACTCACCTGCCTTAGGGCCTCTCCTCGAGGCCATCAGGACTCAGCCCCTTTGAGCTCCTGTATGGCAGGCCCTTCCTACTCAATCACAACCTGCCTGCCTCTCCTTCACCCCTCCTATCTTATCTGTCCTATCTGACCCTCTTATGAACCCTCCTAAGGGCTCATGCAGATGCAAACATCCCCGCTCCCAACAGCCCGGGTGGAGACTTCCCCCAGGCCCTAAATCCTGGGGACCAAGTTCTCCTATGAGAACTTCAACCAAAGTCCTTACAGCCCAGGTGGACCGGCCCCCATACTGTTATTGTCACAACTCCCACAGTGGCAAAACTTCTAGGACATCACCTGTGGGTACACATCTCCAATTTAAAACCAGCCCCAACACAGGATGGCTGGACTTCCCAAACCCTGGGGCCTACGCAGTTATAGATTTCCCACACCACTTCTCCTCACCCTCCTCCTTCTACCAGCCCCCCCATAGCTGCCCCTCCGGTGACCCTGGGTTCAGGTGACACTTCTTCCTAGTGGAAACTTGGACCCATGGGGACACCACACAGTCTAGTCAGCTGGTCACCACAGATTGCCAGCCTGGAGGGTGCCAGACCTAGCAGAAATGGCCATCCTCTCCACCCCCCTCCTGCGACAAAAAAGGGCTGTGCTTCTTCCCCTGGTTATCAGGGTCTCCTTGGCATCTTCCCTAGTGGCCACTGGGCTGGGCACCGGGGCTCTAGCTCACTCCATAGACGCTACCCGAGATTTATCCAAACAGCTCCAAACAGCCATGGAGGCCTCAGCTGAGTCCTTGGCATCCCTACAAAGACGGGTTACCTCAGTGGCCCAGGTAGCCCTACAGAACCTATGAGCCCTGGACCTGCTCACCGCAGACAAGGGAGGAACCTGTTATTCCTCAATGAAGAATGCTGCTATTATATCAACGAATCCAGTATAGTCAAAACCAATATTGGTGCCTTGGCAAAAATCCGCAACTCCCTTCGTGGCCAGCATCGCCCTGAAATAAACCGCTCTCAATGGTGGCTCTCCCCCTTAATGACCTGGCTCCTTCGATCCTAAGTCCTCTTATTCTCCTCTGCCTATTAGCACTAATCACCCCCTGTGTTCTTCGCTTCATTCAGGATTGCATCTGCAAGGTTTCCAGGGTCACTGTCAACCAACTCCTTCTACATCCCTATATCCGCCTACCCACATCCAAAGGACCCTATAATGACGCCCTTTTGCCAGCAGGAAGTAGCCATATCTGAATCGCCGCCCCTATTACACCAAAAATGTCAGAATGTTGGGTCAGTGGGCTCTGGGAATGCAGGAGGTACAATAGAAATGACCCCCGGGGTGCCATCTTCCAGTCTCCTGCCCCCCTTTCCTTAACCCTTGACTCTCCCGCCAAAAGGATGTATGCCCAGATCACATCTCCATGTGACACCTATGCAGGAAACAGAAGTATCAGGACCCCCCCACTCCAGACCCTCCGATCACCAAATACCCTACCATATATGGATGTGAGCCCATACCCTGCCTTGGCCCGATAAAAGACCCCTGCCAACTCCCTCCCAGTGCGACTTCCCCCACTCCCCTTTCTGGAGTCGAGGAACCTCGCCCGAGGGTGCCCACCTCCTCCCGGCACAACTTTCCTGGCTCCCCTTCTCCTGAGCCCTGAAACTTCGCCAGAGAGTGCCTTTAATAAATCTTGCCTTGCACCCACTTCACCTGGTGTCGTGTTTATCTCGCCTATAAAACCTTACAGTATTGAATTCTTGTACCATCACCACAGATAGATTTAGGATTGCTTTTTCTAATTTATAATCCTCCCAATTTGGGAATAAGACCCTTAACACTGAAAGAAGTTGGAATTATGATATGACACAATATTCTACGATTTCTTGATGGGCACATTTATGTAGCATAATTTTATGAACAAAGAAGCCCAAGTTTGTAATTAGCTGGCATTTAGGGTGGAGTACTTAGTGACATAGGGAGCCAGGTATCCAAGTCTGCATCATTCTGACCACAGAGAATATTTTTTAGAACTTGTTGCCACATAAAATAAAAAGACCTGTGTGGTTTATAGACAAGGTGAGGTTGGAACCTGTAACTTTTAAGTGTGGAGTGCTCCATGACATTTGATAATATTAACATTCATACATCTCCATTTCTCATGTGGTTATGTCAGTATGTGAATGTAACTGATGTAAGAGGTCTGTAATTTGGTTCTAGCAGTGATAAAGCTTAGTTTTGTCACCTAGCCAAGTAAGTCCAGAATTTGGTTGACCCAAATATAATTCGTGGAATTCAGTAGTCTAACAAGGGGGTTAGCTGAGATACCTTATGTTGTACAGGGCTGATCTGTAAAACACTTGGTGCTTTGGCAAATGTCAATGCTAGAGTTATTTTTAATCTCCTTGCTAAGTTTAAAGATGATATATTTAATATCAAAGCACAGGATTCAGTTGCAACAAAGTTTTGGTGCATCTCTCAGGAAAAGTCCAGTCCCAGTGCATTGAAACAGACATCTGTTTTCAATGCAAAAGGGAAATTTTTCAGTTATTACCTTTATTCTGACAAGGGATAGTCCTTGAGCTTCCATATGGATTTTCTGGAGTCCAAGTAGTTCACCAGGTAAAAAGGCAGAGAGATGTTCTTCTGGCTGTAGATACCATACCTTGCAATCTATCCATCTACCATATTCAGACAACCATGTGTTCACATCTGCAGGAATGAAGACCACTTCAGGTTCTTTTGCATTATCTAGATGTTGACATAGCCAGTAGTCAGACTGATTTAGAAGTGTGGCTAGGGTTTGGTAAGCTGGCATAAAGAAGTGTTTGATCTGTGCCTCATCTATTGAAAAAGAGAGGGTTAGTAAGAGCAAGACACAGGTTGGAAAGGAGTCTATAGTGGAGACTTAAAGAGGGGAAGTAGGACAGAAAAGCACTCTCCAGTTAGCATTCCAACAAATAATCTATAAATGGTGAAAAAGCATTGAAAAGTATATATATTGTATTTTGTTGGTATTATATATATTATAATATATTTATATTATATAAGTAATTTATATTACATATAAATTTACATTATATAATAATAATTATATAATATATAGTATATATTTATATATAAATTTATATATTCCATATATATGGAATATATATGTATATATGTGTATATGTATATATGTGTATATATATATACATATATATATACACACACACACACACACACACACACACACATACCCATACACAGGAGTTTTAAAAAGGGGGTGTAGGTAAAAGAGAAGTTTCTTGATCTGTGATTTTGGGAAAGGCTGTCTATGTCATGGAACCATTGCTTCTGGAACCTGGGACTTGAGCCTGGAAATTTTTGTTTCCTGTAGGTAGGGGGTGGTCTCCCAGTTGTCCTGCAGGTATTGATCTGGGTCTGCTTTGGTATGGTTCTCATGAATCCAGAGGATTTCTCTTTTATTCTGGTGGTGATGTAGGTCATCAGCAACAACTCTTGGAGCCCTTCCCAGCAAGATGTCAGATAGTGTTTTCTTCTAAAGACCCTGATGTAGACCCTGTCCCTGGTTGAAAGGGCCCATCAACTGGTGGAGATCATGCCTCTTTTTCCTGTTGATGATAAGCTTTATGTATACTAATTAGTCCTTATATATAGTTAGTCATAGCATCAAATTGCTCACTTAGTCCCCAAATAAAAAGTTTAGAGGTGCCAGTAAGCATTGGACAATTAAACACTATTTCAAAAGGGGTCAATCCATGCCTCCTATTTGGAATATTATTAATAAGGGTCAAGGGCAATGCTTTTGGCCATTTAAGTCCAGTTTCTTGACAACTCCTTCCTAAGTTCCTTTTTATGTAAAGATTTTTATAGTTCACTTGCCCTGATTATTGAGGGTAATATGGGGTATATGATTTTAATGAGTACTCCAGAGTTTTTGCAAGCAGGTGGTTTATCTCTGCTGTAAAATGAGCTCCTTGGTATAATTAATCACTAAAGGAATGCCAAAATAAGGAATAATTTCAGTTATTAATTTTTTTTACCACTGTTTTGGCATCAGCATTTCCAGTCAGATAGCATTCAGTCCATCCACTAGACATTCAGACAATGATCAACCAGTGAGAACAGCCAAGGCTGGGGGCAAGTCTATAAAATCCATGTGAAGTCTGCAAAGGGCAGTGTGAGCCCAGGAGGTCTTCCTGGGTATACTGATTTCTTCCAGAGACTTGGTGAGATTTATAAGTAGTGCACTGGGAAATGGCTCAGTTATAAATTTTGTGGCTGTCAGGGCAAAACCAATTGTTTTACTCTTTAATTATCCCCTACTTGCACATATGTCTCATTTGTGGAAGATAAGTGCAAGGTTAAAAGAAAAGGGGTTATAGGAATACTGTTTGGCCCAATATATGATCCATCTGATAACTGCTTGTGACACTTTTGTGTCCAAGAGTCCTTTTCAGATTAGGGGCATTTGTCTGGTGACTAAAAGTATCAGTCAGGGATATAGGTTGGATTAGAAACTGGGTGGAGAGGAGATAAGGGGGTCCATTTGGAGCTGTTTTTTGGGCAGCTGTCAGCTCTACCATTTCCTAAAGATGTACCATCAGTTTCTTCTGAATATGGTCTGATCAGCAAACATTGGCAATTTTAGAAGGGAGGGGAATAGCTTGTGAAAAGGCAGCAATTACATGGCCATTAGCAATGAGAGTGCCTGCAGAAGATATGAATCCAGGGAATTTACAAATTGATCTTCCCATAAAAACCAATAAGGTATTGCTTAGAATGAGAAGTCTAAAAAATCTCAAGTATATTATAGAAGTTTTTCCAATTCAAAAGATCCACCATCTGGCCACTAAAAAGTGGAATCAGCAGTAGTATATTTATTCCAATAGCAACTCAATCCAATAATCCTCTCTATGGAAAGACCAAGAGGCAAATTTTCAGGCTTAGTGTAAATCTTTACCATGGATGCAAGAAGTGTCCAAACAGGGCATAGATGTTGTAGCCCCATGACCTGAAGTTTACTCCAAGAATAGTCAAAGAATGCAAAGACCTTCATTTTACAGATGGTAAGAATTTATGTGGTATCTACAGTGTCTCTGGTGTCCCACAAATGGGAGACACCTCAAGTCATAGATCTACTAATCTATGACATCCTGTTGCCTTGGTGTACTGGAATTGGAATGGAATGTTCCTGCACTAATAAGCAATGAAGGTTGGGATGAAAAAGACCCCTTATGGGCTGGGACCCCTTATGACAAACCTTGAGAGCGTCCATGGCCAACAGCTGCTTGTAATTTCATGTCTTGGATCCCAAGTCTATTCTACCCATCATTGGGTTGCACCTCCTTAACTGGTAAGTGCACCCTCCGGATGGCAGAGAGAATATTTTCACTGGTGACAAAGCCAACCTCTTAAGACGTAGAACAATATGAAGGGGAAAACCTCATCTGGTTCTTCTTAAATACACATTAATAGCTTTGGCCAAGACTTGGGTATCTTGGAGCCATGGTAATACCTAGGAGGGATGTGTCACAGAGTTGGGGATTTTGTGTTTTTTGTTTGTTTGTTTGTTTGTTTGTTTTTACTGTGTACCTTGAAGCGTAGAAGTTTGTCTTGGCAGGTAACCTGGTGTCAATCTAACCCATTCCTTGATCAACTTATCCTGACATAGGTGTCTGACATAGATGGTGGGCACTCTAATAGCTTTTAAGTGCTAGACCCTTGTCCACCAATTTTGTAGTTTTGACTTTCAAGGTGTTTCTTAGCAACTGCCTTTGCCTCACGTGCACATTAACCCACAGCAAAATTTTTCCAAACTGATCTGATGAAAACCGTGACTTCATCAGTCTGTGGGACTGGCTTGAATAGCAGGTTTATAGAACTTAGACCGGAATTCCACCCTATGATAATTCTTTTTTATGACAAACAATGAAAAAGACACAAAGAAAAACAAAAACCATCCCTGAGAGGGAATGGATCAGTATCTAAAGAGTACTCTACTAAATTTTTATTGAGAGTCATTAAGCCCAAGGAACCAGTTATACAGTATGTTCTGAATTTAGAGAGAAAGAGAGAAGAAAGACACTACTCTCACTCCACTGGACTCTGCAGATGGAGATTTGGGTTGGTGACATGGTAAAAAGTCTTACCTTCTGCTGACAAAAAGGTTAGATGTCCCAGAATTGCTTAGCTGCAGCATCCAGAGAGAGCAGCATCCAGCAAATTAGTGTTCTGCTGACCATGCCAAGTGAAAGGAAGGAAAAATTCTCTTATATCCTTAAGAATTAAATTTACTTAAGGACAAGATGGTGGGGAAGTAGGAGGAGGCACCGTTTCAACCTGTACCCTAAAGTGAGCTGATGACCTACCAAAGAACTCCGATCACCCATGAAATCAGCCTGAGATCAGAATTATACACGTCTGGATCTCTACAGGGGCAGAAGATGCCAGTGGGCAGGTAAAGTGGAGTTGGAACCTCAGACTGATATCTGAAGATAAACAAAAGGGGGAGGGAGCCACCAGAGGAGACAGATTGGAAAGTAATACCCCTAATACAAAAGTGCCCTGCATCTGGGGACCAGCATTAACTTGGAGACTGGTTGAAAGCACTCCAAAAGAGCAAAGGATCATGGGGGGGAAATTGTGGGAATTGGGGCGGCTAGGGACAGGGGCTTAAGTCCCTGGACCCAGGACAGCCTCCCCTGGCGCTGAGCCAGATAGAGTGCAGCAGAGAAACCAGGTCTTGGTCCCTGAGCCACCAGTGCGCCAGAGAATGCATGGGGTCAGGCTCCTGTGAGGGGCTGGGAGCCTCACCAGATGGCAGAACAGCGAGCCATGGTAACAGAGCCTGAGACGTGTGCGCCCCTCACCCTCCCCTGAGAGAGGTGCGAGAGGCCCAGCCTGGTGGTCTTGGACACGCACCATTGTATCAGAGCCTGCGACTCGCACGCAACCCACACCCTCCCCTGAGAGAGGTGCGCGAAGGCCCACCCCAGCGCTCTTAGACCTGCGCAGTTGTATCAGAGCCTGAGATGCCCACATGACCCACACGCTCCCCTGAGAGAGGTGCACACAAGCCCGGCGCTCTTAGACCCAGAAAGACAAGGCACTCCTAGCCTGGGGCCAGCGGGAAAATTTCAGTGTGCAATCACTGCTTGGAACCTCTCTGGTGGTCTGGAGCTGCCCAGACAGCCGCCCTGCCGTGGTTTTGGATACAAGCAGAAAATCCTGCATCCCCAGGGACCGCAACTCGGAACCTGCTCTGCCAGTGGCAAAGAGGGAATTGATATGGGCTCTGCAACACCCACAGGGGACCAGACTGAGGCTTCTCTTTGAGAGGGAGGTCAGGGTGCAGTTTGCTTTCATTTAAACCTACAAAAACCATCAAAAGTGGTCAAGGTGAGAGAAAATAAGTGAACAAACATAAAACCATCCAGAGAACAAAAGCCTGAAAAAACTGGTTTCCTCAGAGCCCACCCCCTTGAGGGGGGCAGGAGGACTTAACTCAGGGAACATCATGGCAGGTCCCTCCACCAGAAAACCAACCAGGAAAGAAAAAAAAAAAAAAGACTACAAGACATCAACCACCACTACTTCATAGGACAACATTTATTTTTAACTCGTTCCCACTATTCTGGTTCATTTTTTTTTAATAGATAATTTTTAACCTATTTACCATCATAGTGAGATATCCAGTACATCAAATTCCATAATAACCTTCTAGCCTGAACTTTTTGATACATACATCTGTGTTTTTACTTTGCATTTCTATTTTTAAATTTTTTAAAAAAATTTTAGTTTAGTTTAGTCTAGTTTATTCCTTTATTATTTTTATTTTCTAATATTCGTATAGAGTTAAACTTCAAAGTAATCCCCTTTCCCCAATCAATACTACCCCTATAGGTAAACCAATTTTTAATCCCCCTTTAACCTAGGAAAGTTGAGTCCTTTAACAAAGATATCAAGATACATCCAGGAAGAATCAAACAAACTTCCTCGCCCACACTGAGAATTTATAACCACTCTCCCATTTTTTCTTCTGCCAGTGTTTCTGTGTCTTTGTGTTTGACCTGATAGTATATAAATCTTATACTTGGGGTTCTTTTTGACGAGGTTCTTCCTTTACTTGCCTATATATATATATTTTTTCTCTTGCCATATACTTTTATCAGTCTTTTTGTTTATCTGTTTTTGTTTGTATACTTCATAAATCTTACCTTGGGGCCCATTTGGGCTGAACCTTCTCTTTTATCTTCCCTTTTATTCCTGTCTCTCTATCTCTCTCTCTCTTTTTTCTTTTTCTTTTCTTTTTTCTTTCGTTTGGGTGGGGAATCCTGATTGCTCAGAAGCGTTCCAGGGTGCACCTTGACTACACCATGGTTGATACATCCAGCTACATCCGTTCAGTCATCTTTCACCAAAATGACTAGGAGGAGGAATGCCCAACAGAAGAAAAATACAGAGGATGGGCCTTCTGCAGCAGAGCTAATGGCTATCAACATAGACAATATGTCGGAAAGAGAATTCAGGCTAACAATTATCCAGGCAATAGCTAGGTTGGAGAAAGCCATGGATGATGAAACGGAATTGATTAGGGCAGAACTGAAAGTGACCACGGTTGATGTTCACAATGTTAGGGCAGAACTGAAAGCCACCAGGGATGAGATTCACAATGCTCTCAATGAGTTCCAATCTAATCTAAGTTCTCTCAAAGCTAGGGTAACTGAGACAGAAGATAGAATTAGTGATCTGGAGGACAAACAGATAGAGAGAAATGATCAGGAGGAAGCCTGGAACAAACAGCTTAGAAGCCACAAAAACAGACTCAGGGAAATAAATGATGCCATGAAATGTTCCAACGTCAGAATTATTGGAATCCCTGAAAGGGAGGAGAAAGAAAGAAGTCTAGAAGATATAGCAGAACAAGTTTTTCATGAAACTTTTCCCAATCTCGCAGATGGAACCAGCGTTCATGTACTAGAGACCGAACGGTCGCCACCCAAGATTATAGATTCCAAAAAAACATCAAGGCACCTGATAGTCAAATTGAGGAATCATAATTGTAGGTATAAACTCTTGAAAGCTGCTAGGACAAAGAGGCTTCTTACTTACAGAGGAAAGCCCACCAGAATAATGTCAGACCTGTCCACAGAGACCTGGCAAGCCAGAAAGGGCTGGCAAGATATATTCAGGGCACTAAATGAGAAGAACATGCAGCCAAGAATACTTTATCCAGCAAGACTGACATTCAAAATGGATGGAGAGATAAAGAGTTTCCAAGACCGGCAAGGCTTAAAAGACTATGCGACCACCAAGCCAACACTGCAGGAAATATTAAGGGGGCTTCTATAAAAGAGGAAAAATCCTAAGAATAGCACTGAACAGAAATATAGAGACAATCTACAGAAAGAAAGACTTCAAAGGTAACACGATGTCAATAAAAACGTATCTATCAATAATCACTCTCAATGTGAATGGCCTAAATGCGTCCATAAAATGGCACAGGGTTGCAGATTGGATAAAACGACAGGACCCATCCATATGTTGTCTACAAGAGACCCATTTTGAACCTAAAGATACACCCAGACTGAAAGTGAAGGGATGGAGAAGCATCTTTCATGCCAATGGGCCTCAAAAGAAGGCCAGGGTAGCGATTCTCATATCACATAAATTAGATTTTAAACTAAAGACTTTAAACTAAAGATGCAGAAAGACACTACATCATTCTTAAAGGGACTATCCACCAAGATGATCTAACAATTGTAAATATCTATGCCCCCAATATGGGAGCAGCCAATTACATAAGAAAACTGTTAATCAAGATAAAGAGTCACATTGATATGAATACATTAATAGTAGGAGATCTTAACACTCCTCTCTCAGAAATAGATCATCGAAGCAGAAAATCAATAAAGAAACAAGAGCATTGAATGACACACAGGACAAGATGGACCTCATAGATATATACAGAACATTCCACCCTAAAACAACAGAATACTCATTCTTCTCAAGTGCACATGGAACCTTTTCCAGAATAGACCACATACTGGGTCACAAATCAGGACTCAACCGATACCAAAAGACTGAGATTATTCCCTGCATATTCTCAGATCACAATGCTTTGAAACTGGAGCTCAATCACAGGGAAAAGTTCGGAAGGAACTCAAACACCTGGAAGCTAAAGACCACCTTGCTTAAGAATGCTTGGATCAACCAGGAGATCAAAGAAGAACCGAAACAATTCATGGAAACCAATGAGAATGAAGACACTTTGGTCCAAAACCTATGTGATACAGCAAAGGCAGTCCTAAGGGGGAAATACATAGCCATCCAAACCTCCCTCAAAAAAACTGAAAAATCCAGAATACACCAGCTGTCTCTACACCCTAAAGGACTGGAGAGTTGGGGAAAATTGGAAGGGGAGGAGAACCATGAGAGACTACGGACTCTGAAAAACAATCTGAGGGTTTTGAATGTGAAGGGGGTGGGAGGTTGGGGGAACCAGGTGGTGGGTACTGGAGAGGGCATGGATTGCATGGAGCACTGGGTGTGGTGCAAAAACAAGGAATACTGTTATGCTGAAAAAAATTTAAAAAAAAAGTAAAAAAAAAACCTGGAGAATCAAAAACAAATCAAACCAACTCCACACATAAGAAGGGAAAAAATCAAGATTAGAGCAGAGATCAATGAGGTAGAAACCAGAGATACAGTAGAACGTATCAATGAAACTAGAAGCTGGTTTTTTGAAAGAATCAATAAGATAGATAAACCATTGGCCACACTAATCCAAAAGAAAAGAGAGAAAGCCCAAATTCATAAAATTATGTATGGAAAGGGAGAGATCACAACTAACAGCAAGGAAGTAGAAACAATCATCAGAAGTTAGTATCAACAGTTATATGCCAATAAGCTAAGCAACCTAGATGAAATGGATGCATTCCTGGAAAACTATAAACTCCCAAAATTGAACCAGGAAGAAATTGACAACCTGAATAGACCAATATCTAGTAACGAGATTGAAGCAGTGATCAAAAACCTCCCAAAAAACAGAGCCCAGGACCTGACGGATTCCCTGGGGATTTCTACCAAACTTTCAAAGAAGAAATAACACCTATTCTTCTGAAGCTGTTTCAAAAAATTGAAGCAGAAGGAAAACTTCCAGACTCTTTCTATGAAGCCAGCATTACCCTGATCCCCAAACCAGGCATAGACCCTACCAAAAGGAGAATTTCAGACCAATATCACTGGTGAATATGGATGCTAAGATTCTCAACAAGATCCTAGCAAACAGGATCCAACAGCACATTAAAAAGATTATCCACCATGACCAGGTGGGATTCATCCCTGGGCTACAAGGTTGGTTCAACATTCGCAAATCAATCAATGTGGTAGAACAAATTAATAAGAGAAGAGAGAAGAACCACATGGTCCTCTCAATTGATGCAGAAAAAGCATTTGACAAAATCCAGCATCCATTCCTGATTAAAACTATTCAAAGTATAGGGATAGAATGAACATTCCTGAACTTCATAAAATCTATCTATGAAAGACCCATAGCAAATATCATCCTCAATGGGAAAAAGCTTGCAGCCTTCCCGTTGAGATCAGGAATATGACAAGGATGCCCACTCTCACCACTCTTGTTCAGCATAGTATTAGAAGTCCTAGCTACAGCAATCAGACAACAAAGAGAAATAAAATGTATCCAAATTGGCAATGAAGAAGTCAAACTCTCTCTCTTCACAGATGACATGATCTTTCTATGGAAAACCCAAAAGACTCCACCCCCAAACTGCTAGAAATCAAACAGCAGTTCAGTAACATGGCAGGATACAAAGTCAATGTACAGAAATCAGTGGCTTTCTTATACACGAACAATGAAAAGACAGAAAGTGAAATTAGAGAATCAATTCCATTTACTATAACACCAAGAACCATGAGATACCTGGGAATCAACCTAACCAAAGAGGTAAAGGATCTGTACTTGAGGAACTACACAACACTCATGAAAGAAATAGAAGAAGACACAAAAAGATGGAAGACCATTCCATGCTCTTGGATCGGAAGAATAAACATTGTTAAAATGTCTATACTGCCTAGAGCAATCTATACTTTTAATGCCATTCCAATCAAAATTCCACTGGTATTCTTCAAAGAGCTGGAGCAAATAATCCAGAAATTTGTATGGAACCAGAAGAGACCCCGAATCGCTAAGAAAATGTTGAAAACAAAAATAAAACTGGGGGCATCACGTTACCTGATTTTAAGCTTTACTACAAAGCTGTAATCACCAAGAGAGCATGATACTGGCGTAAAAACAGAAACATAGACCAGTGGAACATAGTAGAGAGCCTAGATATGGACCCTCAACTCTATGGGCAAATAATCTTCGACAAAACAGGAAAAAATATCCAGTGGTAAAAAGACAGTCTCTTCAATAAATGGTGCTGGGAAAAATGGACAGCTATATGTAGAAAAATGAAACTCGACCATTCTCTTACACCATACACAAAGATAAGCTCAAAATGGATAAAAGACCTCAACGTGAAACAGAAATCCATCAGAATCCTAGTGGAGAACATATGCAGTAATCTCTTCGATATCAGCCACAGCAACTTCTTTCAAGATATGTCTCCAAAGGCAAAGGAAACAAAAGCAAAGATGAACTTTTGGGGCTTCATCAAGATCAAAATCTTCTGCAGAGCAAAGGAAACAATCAACAAAACAAAGAGGCAATCCATGGAATGGGAGAAGATATTTGCAAATGACAGTACAGACAAAAGGTTGATATCCAGGATCTATAAAGAACTCCTCAAACTCAACACACACAAATCAGACAATCACATAAAAAAATGGGTAGAAGATATGAACAGACACTTCTCCAATGAAGACATACAAATGGCTATCAGACACATGAAAAAATGTTCATCATCTCTAGCCATCAGGGAGATTCAAATTAAAACCACATTGAGATATCACCTTACACCAGTTAGAATGGCCAATGTTAGCAAGACAGGAAACAACATGTGTTCGAGAGAATGTGGAAAAAGGAGAACCCTCTTACACTGTTGTTGGGAATGCATGTTGGTGCAGCCCCTTTGGAGAACAGTGTGGAGATTCCTCAAGAAATTAAAAATAGAGCTTCCATATGACCCTGCAATTGCACTACTGGTTATTTACACCTAGACACAGATGTAGTGAAAAGAAGGGCCATCTGTACCCCAATGTTTATAACAGAAATGGCCATGGTCGCCAAACTGTGGAAAGAACCAAGATGCCCTTCAACAGACGAATGGATAAAGAAGATGTGGTCCATATACACTATAGAGTATTATGTCTCCACCAAAAGGATGAATACCCAACTTCTGTAGCAATATGGACAGGACTGGAGGAGATTATGCTGAGTGAAATAAGTCAAGCAGAGAGAGTCAATTATCATATGGTTTCACTTATTTGTGGAGCATACCAAATAGCATGGAAGACAAGGGGAGATGGAGAGGAGAATGGTGTTGAGGGAAATTGGAAAGGGAGGTGAATCATGAGAGACCATGGACTCTGAAAAACAATCTGAGGGTTTTGAAGGGGCGGGGGTGTGGGAGGTTGGGGGAACCAGGTGGTGGGTATTACAGAGGGTATGGATTGCATGGAGCACTGGGTGTGGTGCAAAAACAATGAATACTGTTATGCTGAAAAGAATTAAAAAAAAAAAATCTAAAAAAAGAAAGAAAGAAAGAGACTGAGAGCCTGACTTGATGCAGTACTGAGGCAGTGGAGTCAGGAGACTGATTATGATCAGCAAGCCCAGAAGGGACTCTCAGCTCCAGTCACCATAAACTATGAGCTGGGCTGTTAGGGAAACTTCTCTCTGCCTGAACACCCTGAAAAATTCAAGAAGGTGGAAGCTGTTTAACATCCCAGGGGAGATATAAAATGGCTTGCAGCCATGATAAAGCAACTGCTCTCAGGGTGGTGTGGTCCCTGAAAGGTGGCACCCAGCCATGAACTGAGAATTGGTGAAGAAGGTACGTGCCCTCATACGCCCATGACCACTCACAACTGCAAAGGCACAAAGCACAGAGATGTTCACAGGTCCCTGGAACTCCCTTGGTAGAGGTGCAGTTGGCAGGAACCAGTGGAATTCATCCATTTGGTACATAAAGATGGCAGCCCACAAGTGGGCAACAACACTGAGGGTGGTGTGACTTCCTCCAGCGTGACCTGGAGCTGCAGAAGAGGGTGTACATGCAAGCCCATGACAACTAGCAATTGCAAAATCACAAAGCACAGGGACACTTGTTCATGGGTCTCTGGAACTCCTCCCAGTGGGAGTTGCAGCAGGCACAAATAGCTCGTTTGTGGAGTTTGGTACACACAACAGTAGAGATGGTTTGATCTCTAGGGTTTATTGAAGAAAGGAGACGATGAACTTGGGGCTCTGGCCAGAGATTCCCCACAAAACCATGTCTGCTCTGACCCTCTAAAGAGTTGCAGAAAGCTGCCAGTGAACCAAAGCCACACAGAATAGCAGTTCACATGAAGCCCATCCCCCTGACAAGGGTTGGGACAAATCCACCCAGTCAAAGATGCCTGAGAAGCTGAGCAGCAGGCCCCTCTCCTAGAAGACAGACTGGAAGAACAAGTGAATGATGAACTTATTTCCACAGGACTGTAAAACTCCATTTCTAGGGAAAAATAATACAGGGAGATCCAGGTGTTTCCAAACAACTCTATACTCCAGGCTAAAATTTTACATTTCTTTTTTTTGTTTCTCTTCTTTTTCTTTGTTTTTTTTTTTTTTTAATTTTTTTTTCAGCATAATATTATTCCTTATTTTTTCACCACACGCAGTGCTCCATGCAATCCGTGCCCTCTCCAATACCCACCACCTAGTTCCCCCAACCCTCCACCCCATGCTGCTTCAAACCCCTCAGATTGTTTCTCAGAGTCCATAGTCTCTCATGATTCACCTCCCTTTCCAATTTCCCTCAACTCCCTACTCCTCTCTAACTCCCCTTATCCTCCATGCTATTTGTTAGTCTCCACAAATAAGTGAAATCATATGATAATTGACTCTCTCTGCTTGACTTATTTCACTCAGCATAATCTCTTCCAGTCCCGTCCATGTTGCTACAAAAGTTGGGTATTCATCCTTTCTGGTGGAGGCATAATACCTCACAGTGTATATGGACCAAATCTTCCTTATCCATTCGTCTGTTGAAGGGTATCTTGGGTCTTTCCACAGTTTGGTGATCTTGGCCATTTCTGTTATAAACATTGGGGTACAGATGGCCATTCTTTTCACTACATCTGTGTCTTTGGGGTAAATACCCAGTAGTGCAATTGCAAGGTCATAGAGAAGCTCAATTTTAATTTCTTGAGGAATCTCCACACCGTTCTCCAAAGTGGCTGCACCAACTTGCATTCCCACCAACAGTGTAAGAGGGTTCCCCTTTCTCCACATCCCCTCCAACACATGTTGTTTCCTGTCTTGCTAATTTTGGCCATTCTAACTGGTGTAAGGTGGTATCACAATGTGGTTTTAATTTGAATCTCCCTGATAGCTAGTGATGATGAACATTTTTTCATGTGTCTGACAGCCATTTGCATATCTTCATTGGAATAAAAGACCTCAACGTGAGACAAGAATCCATCAGAATCCTAGAGGAGAACATAGGCGGTAATCTCTTCGATATCAGCCACAGCAACTTCTTTCAAGATATCTCTCCAAAGGCAAAGGAAACAAAAGCAAAAATAAACTTTTGGGACTTCATCAAAATCAAAATCTTCTGCACAGCAAAGGAAACAGTCAAGAAAACAAAGAGGCAACCCACAGAATGGGAGAAGATATTTGCAAATGACAGTACAGACAAAAGGTTGATATCCAGGATCTATAAAGAATTCCTCAAACTCAACATACATAAAACAGACAATCATATCAAAAAATGGGTAGAGGATATGAACAGGCACTTCTCCAATGAAGACATACAAATGGACTCTTTTTTTTTTTATCATTTTTTAAATTTATTTTCAGCATAACGGTATTCATTGTTTTTGTACCACACCCAGGGCTCCATGTAATCCATGCCCTCTCTCATACCCACCACCTGGTTCCCTCAACCTCCCACCCCCCCACCTCTTCAGACCCTTCAGATTGTTTTTCAGAATCCATAGTCTCTCATTGTTCACCTCCCCTTCCAATTTCCCCCAACTCCCTTCACCTAACTCCCCATGTCCTCCATGCTATTTGTTATGCTCCACAAATAAGTGAAACCGTATAATTGACTCTCTCTGCTAGACTTATTTCACTCAGCGTAATCTCTTCCAGTCCTGTCCATGTAGCTACAAAAGTTGGATATTCATCCTTTCTGATGGAGGCATAATACTCCATAGTGTATATGGACCACATTTTCCTTATCCATTTGTCCATTGAAGGGCATCTTGGTTCTTTCCACAGTTTGGCAACCGTGGTAATTGCTGCTATAAACATTGGGGTACAGATGGCCCTTCTTTTCACTACATCTGTATCTTTGGGGTAAATACCCAGTAGTGCAATTGCAGGGTCATAGGGAAGTTGTATTTTTAATTTCTTGAGGAATCTCCACACTCTTTTTTTTTTTTTAAACATTGTTCCTATTTCAAATAGATTCTTATCTCCAAACTTATGTTTTTAAGCCACTTTTAAACTTTTTTTCACATCTACATTTATAGATTTATGCCTCATACTTGTCCATTTTTTCACTCTATTCATTTTTATCTTGAGATTATATTCTGATTTCTTTGAGATATGGGGATATAGTATTTTCTAACACACAGACCAAAAATCTATCAAGAACAGGCAGATCACCCTGGTTTGTTCACCCTGAGATATTATAATTTATTCCCCTTCTTTATTTTATCATTTTAGATCATCTGGGATTTGTGTGCCTATCTGTGATAGCTTCTGACCACTTTGGATTTCTTGTAGGATGCATTTTGCTTGGGATTTTGTTGATATTTTGGTCTGTGTTAATTCACTCAACCCTCCCTTGATAGAATGACTAGGAGGAGGAACTGTCTACAATGAAAAGAACCTGAGATTATGTCCTCTGCCACAGAGCTAATGGATATGGATATGAGCAACATGTCAGAGTTAGAACTCAGGATATCAATCATAAAATTAATAGCTAGGCTTGACAAAAGCATTAGTGACAATACAGAATCTCTAAGGGCAGAAATGAGATCCAATCAAAATGAACCTAAAAAATGCAGTGAATGAGATGTAGTCTAAACTGGATATTCTGTCAGGGTAAATGAGGCAGAAGAAAGAATCAGTGATCGAGAAGATAAGCTGATGGGAAAGAAAGAAGTAGGGGAAAACAGAGATAGGCAGCTAGTAGCCCATGAAAATAGACTCAGAGAGATTAATGATGCCATAAAATGTTCCAATGTCAGAATTATTGGGATCCCTGAGGGGCTGAAGAGAGAGGACTAGAAAGTATATTTGAGCAAATCATAGCTGAGAACTTCTAAAATCTTGGACAGGAAACAAACATTCATGTCCAAGAGGCAGAGAGGAACACTTGTGAAATCAATAAAAGTAGACCAACACCCCAACATATAATAGTGAGACTTGCAAATTTACAGCCAAAGAGTACATGCTGAGAATAGGTAGGGAGAGGTGGTTCCTTACATATGGTGGGAGGAACACCAGAATAACGTCAGACCTATCAACAGAGACCTGGCAAGACAGAAAGGGTTGGCAAGATAAATTCAGGGTACTAAATGAGCCAAGAATAGTTTATGCAGCAATGCATAACAATGCATAGCAATGCAGCCAAGAATAGTTTATCCAACAAAGCAGTCATTCAGGATGGATGTAGAGATAAAGAGCTTCCAGGACAGGCAGAAACTGAAACAATATATGACTATCAAACCAGCCCTGCAATAAATATTAAGGGGGATTCTGAGAGCAAAGAGAGGTCCCAAAAGCAATATAGAAAGAAATGAACAGAGACAATCTACAGAAACAGAGACTTTACAGGCAATACAATGGCACTAAATTCATATCCTTCAATAATTATCTGAATGTGAATGGGCTGAATGCTCCCATCAAAAGGCACAGGGCTTCATATTGGATAAAAAGACAGGATGCTGTCTACATCCATATGCTATGCTGTCTACAGGGGACCCATTTTGAACCTAAAGACACCTCCAGATTAAAAGTGAAGGAATGAATAACAATTTATTATGCCAATGGGCCTCAAAAGAAAACTGGGGTAACAATTCTCATATCAGATAAATTAGATTTTAATTCCAAAGACAGTAGTAAGAGATGTAGAGAGACACTGTATCATACCTAAATGGTCTATCCAATAAGAAAATCTAGCAATTATAAATATCTATGCAACCAACATGGAAGCAGATAATTACATGAACTATTAACCAAAATAAAGAATCATATTAAAATAATACATTCATAGTAAGAAACAACCCTCTACTCACAGCAATGGGCAGATCATCTAAGCAGAAAATCAATAAATAAGCAAGAGCATTGAATGACACATTGGACCAGGTGGACTTCATAGATATATACAAAACATTCCCTCCTAAGACAATAAAATATTCATTCTTGTGAATGCACATGGAACTTTCTCCAGAATAAGTCACATACTGGTTCACAAATCAGGTCTCAACTGATACCAAAAAGATACAGAATATTCCCTGCATATTTTCAGATCACAGTCCTTTGAAACTGGAACTCAACTAAATCAAAAAAAAATTAGAAGGAATGCAAACACTTTGAGCTTAAAGAGCATCCTCCTAAAGAATGAATGGGTCAACAAGGAAATTAAAGAACTTAAACAATTCATGCAAACCAATGAAAATGAAAACACATCAGTTCAAAACCTATGGATACTGCAAAGACGGTCCTTAGAGGGAAGTACATAGCCATCCAAGCCTTTCTCAAAAATATTAGAAAAATTCCAAATTCACAACCTAACCTTACACATAAAGGAGATGGAAAAGAACAGCAAAAAAAGCCTAAACCAAGCAGGACAAGAGAAATAATAAGTATTAGAGCACAAATCAATGAAATAGAAACTAGAAGAATAGCAGGAAAGATCAATGAAACTAGAAGCTGGTTCTTTGGAAGAATTGATGAGATTAATAACCTTCTGGCCAGACATAGAAGAGAAAGGACCCAAATTAATAAAATCGTGGGTGAAACCAGAGAAATCAAGACTAATACCAAAGAACAGAGGTTAGAACTTATTACCAGCAGCTATATGCCAACAAACTAGATAGTCTGGAGGAAATGGATGCCTTCCTGGAAACTTACAAACTACCAAGACTGAAACAGGAAGAAATAAACAATCTGAACAGTCAATAACCAGTAAAGAAATTGAGGCAGTAATCAAAAATATCCCAAAAAACAAGAGTCCGGGTAGTTTTCCAGGGGAATTCCACCAAACATTTAAAGAAGAAACACCTATCGCACTGAAACTGTTTCCAAAAAAAATAGACATGGATGGCAAACGTCCAAACTTAGTCTGTGAGGCCAGCATTACCTTGATCCCAAAGCCCGATAAAGACCCCATCAAAAAGGAGAATTAAAGACCAATATCCCTGATGAACATGGATGCCAAAATACTCAACAATATCTTAACCAGTAGGGTCCAACAGTACATTAAAAGAATTATTCACCATGACCAGATGAGATTTATTCCTGGGATGCAAGGATGGTTCAGATTTCTCAAAGCAATCAACAGGATAGGTGACATTAACAAAAGAAGAGACAAGAACCATATGGTGCTCTCAATTGGTGCAGAAAAAAAGCACTTAACAAAATATAGCATCCTTTCTTGATTAAAGTCATCAAAGCATAGGGATAGGGGGCACACACACCAATATCATAAGGTATCTACGAAAAGCCCAAAGTGAAGCATCATTCTCAATGGGGAAAAAATGAGAGCTTTTCCCTTAAGATCAGGAACATGACAAGGATGTCCACCCTCACCACTGTTGTTCAACATATACTAGAAGTCTTAGCCTCAACCATCAGACAACAAAAAGAAATAAAAGGTATTCAAATTGGCAAAGAAGAAGTCAATCTCTCTCTCTTCACAGATGACATGATACTTTATGTGGAAAACCCAAAAGACCCCACTCTCAAGTTATTAGAACTCCTATAGCAATTCAGCAATATGGCAGGATACAAAATCAATGCTCAGATATCAGTGGCATTTCTGTACACTAACAATGTAACTGAAGAATGGGAAATTAAAGGATCAATTCCATTTACAGTAGCACCAAAAACCATAAGATACCTAGGACTAAACCTAACCAAAGTTATGTGTATATATATATATATATATATATATATATATATATATATCATATATATATATAACATATATATAATAGCTCCTATATTTAATTTAATTTAATTGATTTATTGATTTAATTTGATTAAATATATTTATTTATCATTATTTATTGATTTATTAAATTAATTTAATTTAATTGATCATATATATAATTATTTAATTATACCTTCCCTCTTTTATAAAATTTTTAACTTTTAAAAAAAAATTTTTTTATTTTTTATAAAAATAGGATATATTTTTAACCCCAGGGGTACAGGTCTGTGAATCGCCAGGTTTACACACTTCAGAGCACTCACCATAGCACATACCCTCCCCAATGTCCATAACCCCACCCCTCTTCTCCCAACCTCCCAGCCCCCCATCAACCCTCAGTTTGTTTTGTGAGATTAAGAGTCACTTATGGTTTGTCTCCCTCCTGATCCCATCTTGTTTCATTTATTCTTCTCCTACCCCCTTAACTCCCCATGTTGCATCTCCACTTACTCATATCAGGGAGATCATATGATAGTTGTCTTTCTCCAATTGAATTATTTCGCTAAGCATGATACCTTCTAGTTCCATCCACGGCGTCGCAAATGGCAAGATTTCATTTCTTCTGATGGCTGTGTAGTATTCCATTGTGTGTATATATACCACATCTTCTTTATCCATTCATCTGTTGATGGACATCTAGGTTCTTTCCATAGTTTGGCTATTGTAGACATTACTGCTATAAACATTCGGGTGCACGTGTCCCTTCGGATCACTACGTTTGTATCTTTAGGGTAAATACACAGTAGTGCGATTGCTGGGTCATAGGGTAGTTCTATTTTCAACATTTTGAGGAACCTCCATGCTGTTTTCCAGAGTGGTTGCACCAGCTTACATTCCCACCAACAATAGACGAGGGTTCCCCTTTCTCCGCATCCTCACCAGCATCTGTCAATTCCTGACTTGTTAATTTTAGCCATTCTGACTGGTGTGAGGTGATATCTCATTGTGGTTTTGATTTGTATTTCCCTGATGCCGAGTGATGTGGAGCACTTTTTCATGTGTCTGTTGGCCATCTGGATGTCTTCTTTGCAGAAATGTCTGTTCATGTCTTCTGCCCATTCCTTGACTGGATTATTTGTTCTTTGGGTGTTGAGTTTGCTAAGTTCTTTGTAGATTTTGGACACTAGCCCTTTATCTGATATGTCGTTTGCAAATATCTTCTCCCATTCTGTCAGTTGTCTTTTGGTTTTGCTGTTTCCTTTGCTGTGCAAAAGCTTTTGATCTTGATGAAATCCCAATAGTTCATTTTGCCCCTTGCTTCCCTTGCCTTTGGCAATGTTCCTAGGAAGATGTTGCTGCGGCTGAGGTCAAAGAGGTTGCTGCCTGTGTTCTCCTCAAGGATCTTGATGGATTCCTTTCTCGCATTGAGGTCCTTCATCCATTTTGAGTCTATTTCTGTGTGTGGTGTAAGGAAATGGTCCAATTTCATTTTTCTGCATGTGGCTGTCCAATTTTCCCAACACCATTTATTGAAGAGGCTGTCTTTTTTCCATTGGACATTCTTTCCTGCTTTGTCGAAGATGAGTTGACCATAGAGTTGAGGGTCTATTTCTGGGTTCTCTATTCTGTTCCATGATCTATGTGTTTGTTTTTGTGCCAGTACCATGCTGTCTTGATGATGACAGCTTTGTAATAGAGCTTGAAGTCGGAACTGTGATGCCACCAACTTTGGCTTTCTTTTTCAATATTCCTTTGGCCATTTGAGGTCTTTTCTCGTTCCATATATATTTTAGGATTATTGGTTCCATTTCTTTGAAAAAAGTGGATGATATTTTGATAGGAATTGCATTAAATGTGTAGATTGCTTTACGTAGCATAGACATTTTCACAATATTTATTCTTCCAATCCAGGAGCATGGAACATTTTTCCATTTCTTTGTGTCTTCCTCAATTTCTTTCATGAGTACTTTATAGTTTTCTGAGTATAGATTCTTAGCCTCTTTGGTTAGATTTATTCCTAGGTATCTTATAGATTTGTGTGCAATTGTAAATGGGATTGACTCCTTAATTTCTCTTTCTTCTGTCTTGTTGTTGGTGTAAAGAAATGCAACTGATTTCTGTGCATTGATTTTATATCCTGACACTTTACTGAATTCCTGTACAAGTTCTAGCACTTTTGGAGTGGAGTCTTTTGAGGTTTCCACATATAGTATCATATCATCTGCAAAGAGTGATAGTTTGACTTCTTCTTTGCTGATTTGGATGCCTTTAATTTCCTTTTGTTGTCTCATTGCTGAGCCTAGGACTTCTAGTACTATGTTGAATAGCAGTGGTGATAATGGACATCCCTGCCGTGTTCCTGACCATAGCAGAAAAGCTTTCAGTTTTTCTCCATTGAGAATGATATTTGCGGTGGGTTTTTCATAGGTGGCCTTGATAATATTGAGGTATGTGCCCTCTATCCCTACACTTTGAAGCGTTTTGATCAGGAAGGGATGCTGTACTTTGTCAAATGCTTTTTCAGCATCTATGGAGAGTATCATATGGTTCTTGTTCTTTCTTTTATTAATGTGTTGTATCACATTGATTGATTTGCGGATGTTGAACCAACCCTGCAGCCCTGGAATAAATCTCACTTGATCGTGGTGAATAATCCTTTTAATGTACTGTTGAATCCTATTGGCTAGTATTATGGTGAGAATTTTTGCATCTGTGTACATCAAGGATATTGATCTGTAGTTCTCTTTTTTGATGGGATCCTTGTCTGGTTTTGGGATCAAGGTGATGCTGGCCTCATCAAATGAGTTTGGAAGTTTTCCTTCCATTTCTATTTTTTGGAACAGTTTCAGGAGAATAGGAATTAGTTCTTCTTTAAATGTTTGGTAGAATTCCCCAAGGAAGCTGTCTGGACCTGGGCTTTTGTTTGTTTGGAGATTTTTGATGACTGTTTCAATCTCCTTACTGGTTATGGGTCTGTTCAGGCTTTCTATTTCTTCCTGGTTCAGTTGTGGTAGTTTATATGTCTCTAGGAATGCATCCATTTCTTCCTGAGTGTCAAATTAGTTGGCATAGAGTTGCTCATAGTATGTTCTTATAATTGTCTGTATTTCTTTGGTGTTCGTTGTGATCTCTCCTCTTTCATTCATGATTTTATTTATTTGGGTCCTTTCTCTTTTCTTTTTGATAAGTCTGGCCAGGGGTTTATCAATCTTATTAATTCTTTCAAAGAAGCAGCTCCTAGTTTCGTTGATTTGTTCTATTGTTTTTTTTTTTTTTTTAATTTCTATTTCATTGATTTCTGCTCTGATCTTTATGATTTCTCTTCTCCTGCTGGGTTTAGGGTTTCTTTCTTGTTCTTTCTCCAGCTCCTTTAGGTGTAGGGTTAGGTTGTGTACCTGAGGACTTTCTTGTTTCTTGAGAAAGGCTTGTACTGCTATACATATCCTCTCAGAACTGCCTTTGCTGTGTCCCACAGATTTTGAATCATTGTGTTTTCATTATCATTTGTTTCCATGAATTTTTCAATTCTTTTTTAATTTCCTGGTTGACCCATTCATTCTTTAGAAGGATGCTCTTTCGTCTCCATGTATTTGGGTTCTTTCCAAATTTCCTCTTGTGATTGAGTTCTAACTAAAGAGCATTGTGGTCTGAAAATATGCAGGGAATGATCCCAATCTTTAGATACCAGTTGAGACCTGATTTAGGACCGAGGATGTGATCTATTCTGGAGAATGTTCCATGTGCACTAGAGAAGAATATGTATTCTGTTGCTTTGGGATGGAATGTTCTGAATATATGTGTGATGTCCATCTGGTCTAGAGTGTCACTTAAGGCCTTTATTTCCTTGTTGATCTTTTGCTTGGATGATCTGTCCATTCCAGTGAGGGGCTTGTTAAAGTCCCCTACTATTATTGTATTATTGTTGATGTGTTTCTTTGATTTTGTTATTAATTGGTTTATATAGTTGGCTGCTCCCACATTAGGGGCAAAGATATTTAAAATTGTTAGATCTTCGTGTTGGACAGATCCTTTAAGTATGATATAGTGTCCTTCCTCATCTCTCATTATAGTCTTTGGCTGAAAATCTAATTGATCTGATATAAGGATTGCCACCCCTGCTTTCCTCTGATGTCCATTAGCATGGTAAATTGTTTTCCACCCCCCTCACTTTAAATCTGGAGGTGTCTTCCAGTCTAAAATGAGTTTCTTGTAGGCAACATATAGATGGGTTTTGTTTTTTTTATCCATTCTGATACCCTGTGTCTTTTGATTGGGGCATTTAGCCCATTAACATTCAGGGTAACTATTGAGAGATATGAATTTAGTGCCATTGTATGGCCTGTAAGGTGACTGTTACTGTATGTTGTCTCTGTTCCTTTCTGATCTACTACTTTTAGGCTCTCTCTTGGCTTAGAGAACCCCTTTCAATATTTCCTGTAGAGCTGGTTTGGTGTTTGCATATTCTTTCAGTTTTTATTGGTCCTGGAAGCTTTTAATCTCTCCTTCTATTTTCAATGATAGCCTAGCTGGATATAGTATTCTTGGCTGCATGTTGTTCTTGCAGCTCTTTCTGGCCTGCTAGGTCTCTGTGGATAAGTCTGCTGCCGATCTAATATTTTTACCATTGTATGTTACAGACTTCTTGTCCCAGGCTGCTTTCAGGATTTTCCCTTTGTCACTAAGACTTGTAAATTTTACTATGGGTAATGGGGTGTGTACCTAGTTTTGTTGATTTTGAGGGGGGTTCTCTGTACCTCCTGGATTTTGATGCTTGTTCCCTTTGCCATTTTAGGGAAATTCTCTCCAATAATCTCTCCAATATACCTTCTGCTCCCCTCTCTCTTTCTTCTTCTTCTGGAGTCCCAATTATTCTAATCTTCTTTCGTCTTATGGTGTCAGTTATCTCTCGAATTCTCCCCTCATGGTCTAGTAGCTCTTTGTCCCTCTTTTGCTCAGCTTCTTTATTCTCTGTCATTTGGCCTTCTATATCGCTAATTCTTTCTTCTGCCTCATTTATCCTAGCAGTGAGAGCCTCCATTTTTTATTGCATCTCATTAATAGCTTTTAGTTAGGTTTTAGTTCTTTCATTTCTCCAGAAAGGGCTTTTATATCTCCTGAGAGGTTTTCTCTAATATCTTCCATGCTTTTTTCGAGCCCAGCTAGAACCTTGAGAATCGTCATTCTGAACTCTAGATCTGACATATTACCAATGTCTGTATTGATTAAGTCCCTAGACTTCGGTACTGCCTCTTGCTCTTTTTTTTGTGGTGAATTTTTCTGCCTTGTCATTTTGTCCAGATAAGAGTATATGAAGGAGCAAGTAAAATACTAAAAGGGTGGCAAAGTCCCCAGGAAAATACACTTTAACCAAATCAGAAGAGATCTCAAATCGTGGGGGGGAGAAGGGGGATAAAAAGAGATTTAGAAAAAAAAAGAAACAATTAGAAAAAGAAAACAAATAAAAGAATATATAAAAAAGAAAAAAAATATATATATATTAGATAAACTAGTTAAAAACGTTAAAAAAGGAAAGGGTAAAAGTAAAAAAAAATAGCAGCAGAAGAAAAAATATTAAAAAAGAAAAAAAAGAAAAAAAGTTTATTAACTGCAAGACTAAAGAATCATGGGGAGAAATCCATGCGTTCTGTGGTACAAAAACAAGGAATACTCTTATGCTGAAAAAAAAAATAAAATTATAAAAAAAAAAAAAAAGAAAGAAAGAAATCCATGAGTTCCGTGCTTTGCTTTCTCCTCCTCTGGAATTCTGCGGCTCTCCTTGGTATTGAACCTGCACTCCTTGGTAGGTGAACTTGGTCCTGGCTGGATTTCTTGTTGATCTTCTGGGGGAGGGGCCTGTTGTAGTGATTCCCAAGTGTCCTTGCCCCAGGTGGAATTGCAGGGCCCTTACCAGGGACCGGGCTGAGTAATCAGCTCGGGTTTGGTTTCAGAAGCTTTTGTTCCCTGAATGCTTTCCGTAGAGTTCCGGAGGACGGGAATGAAGATGGCGGCCGCCCAGTCTACAACCCAGAGGAGCTGAGAGCTCTGGGCCCCACTCCTCAGTGCGCCCTCAGAGAATAGCACCCAATTACTCCCATCTCCCTGGCCTCCACCTGCGCTCGAGCTCGCCCAGCCTGCGACCGGTTCAAGGTAACCCTGAGCTGAGAGCTCATTCCTCGGCTCTGTCTCTGTAGCCAGCTTCCTCGTTCTAATACCTGCAAGCTCTGCGACACTCAGATACCCCCGATCCTTCTGTGACCCTGCGGGACCTGAGGCCACGCTGACCCCATGTGGGCTTCACCCCGGTTTAGCCTCTGTAGCGATGTCCCTCAGCGGAACAGACTTTTAAAAGTCCTGATTTTGTGCTCCATTGCTCCGCCACTTGCCGGGAGCCGGCCCCTCCCCCCGCAGTCTGTCTTCCCCTTCGCTTTGGATTCACTTCTCCGCCAGTCCTACCTTTCAGAAAGTGGTTGATTTTCTGTTTGTAGAATTGCTGTTCTTCTTCTCTTCGATCTCCCGTTGGATTTGTAGGTGTTTGCAATCTTTAGATAAGCTATCGCTGATCTCCTGCTACCTGAAGTAGTTTCAGCCTGCTACTTCTCCGCCATCTTGACTCCTCCCCCCTAAAATTTTTAACTTTTTATTATTATGCTCAATCAACATTAGTTTTTGATGAACTGTTCAATAATTCATTAGTTGTGTATAACATTCAGTGCTCATCCCAACACGTGTCCTCCTTAATACCCATCACCTGGTTACCCCATCCCCCCACCACACTCCCTTCTGTAATGCTCAGTTTTTTTCCTGGAGTCCAGAGTCTCTAATGGTTTGTCTCCCCCTCTGATTTCTTCCCATTCAGTTTTCCTTCCCTTGCCCTGTGGTCCTCCACGCTATTCCTTATGTTCCACATATGAATGAAACCATATGATAATTGTCTTTTTCTGCTTGACTTATTTCAATTAGCATAATCTCCTCCAGTTCCATCCATGTGGATGCAAAAGGTAGGCATTCATCCTTTCTGATGGCTGAATAATATTCCATTGTATATTGGATCACATCTTCTCTATCCATTCATTTATCAAAGGACATCTTGGTTCCTTCCACAATTTGGCTATTGTGGACATTGCTGCCATGAACATTGGGATGCGTGAGTCCCTTCTTTTCACTACATCTATATATTTGTGGTAAATACCCAGTACTGCAATCCTGGGTCCTGGGGTAGCTCTATTTTTAATGCTCTGAGGAAACTCCATACTGTTTTCTAGAGTGTCTGTACAAGTTTGCCTTCCCACCAGTAGTGTAAGAGGGTTCCCCTTTCTCCACAACCTCTCCAACATAGTTGTTTCTTGCCCTGTCAATTTTTGTCATTCTAACTGGTGTAAGTTGGTATCTCAATGTGGTTTTGATTTTAATTTCCCTGATGGATAATGATGATGAACATTTTCCCATGTGTCTGTTAGCCGTTTGGATGTCTTCTTCGGAGAAGTGCCTGTTCAGGTCTTCTGACTGTTTCTTGACTTAATTCCTTGTTTTTTGGGTGTTGAGTTTGAGAAGGTCCTTTTAGACCTTGGATATCGGCCCTTTATCTGTACTGTTATTTGTGAATATCTTCTCCCATTCCATGGGTTGCCTCTTAGTTTTGTTGACTGTTTCTTTTGCTGTGTAGAAGCTTTTTATCTTGATGAAGTCCCAAAAGTTCATTTTCACTTCTGTTTCCCTTGCCTTTGGAGATGTCTCTTGAAAGAAATTGCTGTGGCCTAGGTCAAAGAGGTTACTGCCTATGTTCTCCTCTAGGATTTTGATGGATTCTTGTCTCACATTGAGGTCTTTCATCTCTTTTAATTTTGCCTTTGTGTATGATGTAAGAGAATGGTCCAGTTTCATTCTTCTGTATATAGATGTCCAATTTTGCCAGCACCATTTACTGAAGAGACTATCTTTTTTCCACTGAGTATTTTTTCATGCTTTGTTGAAGATTAGTTGACCATAGAGCCGAGGGTCCATATCTGGGCTCTCTATTCTATTCCCTTGATCTATATATCTGTTTTTGTGCCAGTACCATGCTGTCTTGGTGATCACAGCTTTGTAATATAGCTTGAAATCAGGCGTCGTAATATTTTGTTTTCCTTTTTCAACATTTCCTTGGTTATTTGAGGTCTTTTCTGGTTACATATAAATTTTAGGATTCTTCATTTCAGAATCTTGAAAAATGCCATTGGTATTTTTATCTGTATGGCATTGAAAGTATAGATAGCTCTGGGCAGCATAGACATTTTAACAATGTTTATTTTTCCAATCCATGAGCCTGGCATGTTTTTCCATCTTTTTATGTCTTCTTCAATTTCCTTAATAAGTGTTCTGTAGTTTCTAGAGTATAGATCCTTCACCTCTTTGGTTAAGTTTATTCCTAGGTATCTTAGAGTTTTTGGTGCTATTGTAAATGGAATCTATTCCCTAATTTCTGTTTCTATAGTTACTTTGTTCATGTATAGGAAAGCAACTGATTTCTGTGCACTGCTTTTGTATCCTGCCAGCTTACTAAATTGCTATATGAGTTCTAGTAATTTAGGGGTAGAGTCTTTCGGGTTTTCCACGTAAAGTAACATGTCATCAGTGAAGAGAGAGAATTTGACTTCTTAGTTGCCAATTTGAATACCTTTCATTTCCTTTTATTATCTGATTGCTGAGGCTAGGACTTCTCGTACTATGTTGAACAATAGTGGCAACAGTGGGGATCCTTGTTGTGTTCCTGATCTTAAAGGAAAAGCTCTCAGCTTTTCCCCATTGAGAATGATATTCTCTGTGGGCTCTTCATAGATGGTTTTTATGAAATTGAGGAATGTTCCCTCTATCCCCACACTCTGAAAAGTTTTAATCAGGAATGGATGCTGTATTTTGTCAAATGCCTTTTCTGCATAAATTGAGAGGACCATATGTTTCCTCTTTCTCCTCTTATTAATGTGTTCTATCACATTGATTAATTTGCAATTGTTGAACCACACCTGCATCGCAAGAATCAATCCCACCTGGTCACGACGGATAATCCTTTTAATGCACTGTTGGATCCTATTAGCTAGAATCTTGTTGGGAATTTTGGTATCCATATTCATGAGAGATATTGGTCTGAAATTCTCCTTTTTGATGGGGTCTTTGTCTGGTTTGGGGAAGGTAATGCTGGCCTCATTGAGTGTCTGGAAGTTTTCCTTCCGTTTCTATATTTTGAAACAGCTTCAGAAGAATAGGTATTATTTCTTCTTTAGATGTTTGGTGGAATTCCCCTGGGAAACCATCTGGAATCTTGTTTTCTGGGAGGTTTTTGATCACTGCTTCAATCTTGTTATTGGTTATTGTCTAGCCAAGGTTGTCAGTGTCTTCTGTTTCAATCTGGGTAGTTTATAGGTTTCCAGGAAGCCTTCCATTTCTTCCAGGTTGCTTAATTTATTGGCATATAGCTGTTGATAATAATTTCTGATAATTGTTTCTATTTCCTTGGTTTAGTCATGATCTCTCCCTTTTTATTCATAATTTTATTAATTTGGGTCCTTTCTCTTTTCTTTTGGATAAGTCTGGCCAGTGGATTATCGATCTTATTAATTCTTTCAAGAACCAGCTTCTAGTTTCATTGATGCGCTCTACTATATTTCTGGTTTCTAATTCATTGACCTCTCTTCTAATCTTAATTATTTCTCTCCTCATGCATAGCTTAGGCTTCATTTGTTTTTTCTCCAGTTCCTTAAGGTGTGAAGTTTGTTGGTGAATTCAAGATTTTTCTATTTTTTTGAGTGAGGTTTGGATGGCTATGTATTTTCCCTTTAGAACCGCCTTTGTAGTATCCCATTGGTTTTGGACTGATGTGTTTTCATTCTCATTCCATGAATTCCATGAATTAAACAATTCTAAGAATTGTTTAAGTTCTTTGATTTCCTGGTTGACCCAAACATTCTTAAGTAGGATGGTCTTCAGCTTCCAAGTGATTGAATTTTTTCCAATTTTTTTTTTCTTGTGATTGTTTTCCAAGTTTCAAAGCATTGTGGTCTGAGAATATGCAGGGAATAATCTCAGTCTTTTAGTATCAGTTGAGACCTGCTTTGTGACCGAGTATGTAATCTATTCTGGAGAAAGTTCCACGTGTGCTCGAAAAAAATTAGTGTTCTGTTGTTTTAGGGTGGAATGTTCTGTATATATCTATGAGGTCCATCTGGTCCAGTGTGTCATTCAAGGCTCTTGTTTCTTTGTTGGTTTTCTGCTTAGATGATCTGTCTATTGCTGACAGTGGAGTGTTGTGGTCTCCTACAATTAACGTATTGTTATCAACACATCTCTTTATTTTGGTTAATAGTTGGCTTATGTACTTGGCTGCTCTCATGTTGGGGGCACAGATATTTACAATTGTTAAATTCTCTTGTTGTATAGACCCTTTAAGAATGATATAGTATCCTTCTGTATCTCTAACTACAGTCCCTAGCTTAAAATCTAACTTGTCTGATATGAGAATTACTACCCCACCTCTCTTTTGAGGTCCATTCCCATGAAAAATGGTTCTTCATCTCTTCACTTTCAGTCTGGATATATATTTAAGTTCAAAATTAGTCTCTTGTAGATGGCATATGGATGGGTCCTGTCTTTTTATCCAGTCTGCAACCCTGTGCTGTTTCATGGGAGCATTTAGGCTGTTCATATTGAGAGTGATTATTGAAAAATATGATTTTACTGTCATCATGTTGCCCGTGAAGCCCCTGTTTCTATAGATTGTCTCTGTAAATTTCTGTTCTACATCACTCTTGAGATCTTTCTCCTTTTATAGACCCCCCCCTTCCTTAATATTTCTTGCAGGGCCAGCTTAGTGGTCACATATTCTTTCATCTTCTGTCAGTCTTGTAAACTCTTTATCTCCCCATCCATTCTGAATGATAGCCTTGCTGGATAAACTATTCTTGGCTGCATGTTCTTTTCATTTAGTAACCTGAATTTGTCTTGCCAGCCCTTTCTGGCTTGCCAGGTCTCTGTGGACAGGTCTGACATTATTCTGATGTTCCTCCCTTTGTACATAAGGAACCTCTTCCCCTTAATTGCCCTAAGATGGTTTCTTTGGTTCTAAGATTTTCTAGTTTTACTATTACATGCTGGAGCATTGGTCAGTTCTCCTTGATCTTGGGAGGGGTCTTCTCTGCCTCTAGGACCTGAACGTTTGTTTCATTCCCCAGATTGGGGAAGTTCTCAGCTACAGTTTGCTCAAATACGTCTTCTAGTCCTCCCTCCCAACCAGGGATCCCAATAATTCTGACATTGAAATGTTTCATGGTGTCATTTATTTCTCTAATTCTGTTTTCATGGATTTTAAATGTTTGTTCCAGGCCTCCTCCTGTTCTTTCCTTTCTATCAGTTTGTCTTCTAGATCACAAATTCATTCTTCTGCCTCACTTACCGTAGCTATTAGAGTATCTAGTTTTGATTGCATCTCATTTATAGCATTTTTCAGTTTGGCTTGAAAAGCTCTCATTTCCGCTCTTAGAGAATCTATGTTGCTGTTAATGGTTTTCTCCATCCTGGCCATTGTCTTCATAAATTTTACCCTAAAGTCTATTTCTGACATCTTGCTTATATCCATATCCATTATGTCTGTGGGAGAGGCCATTGTCTCTGTTTTTTTTTTTTTTTTCTTTTTTCTTTGTTGGAAGCTCCTTCTCCTAGTCATTCTGTGAAGGGGTGGTTGAGGGAATGTTCAGAGTCAAAAATATCAACCACAATCCAGGCAAGATGCACCCTAGGAAAGTTCAGATTGGTCAGAAGCCACCACCAAGAAAACCCAACCAAAATGAAACCCAAGAATAAGATTTATAAACTTTAAAAATGTTTAAAAAAAAAAGGAAAAAAGAGGGGGGTGAAAGGATGGGGGCTATAATCTCTTAATGTGGGTGAGGCATGTTATTTCACTTCTTCCTGGATGTATTTTGTTCTTTGTTAGAGAACACTACTTCCCAGAGTTACAGGGAAATATATATATATATATATATATAAAGGTAGTGTTGAATAGGGGAAAAAGGACTACATTGAAGTTTATATCTATCTATCTATCTATCTATCTATATATGAAAGAGGGAAAAGAGTGTATGTGTGAAACAGTAAAGGTTAAAAAGTTACTATGGAATTTGTTGTAGTAAGCATCTAGTTGAAATGCTAAGTAGGTAAAAAGAAAAAACAGAGAAGAAACATGAGAACAAATTAAAAAGTTGTATCTAAGAAATACACAGGCTGTGATGCAACACCAGGAGTTCAGTATACTATTTTCCCCTGGTGTAGTGTTTTACAGTTTTATGGGGAACCTCAGGATGTCATCCTCTTGTTCTTCCAGCTTGTCTTCTGGGGTAGGGACCTGCCCTATTGTTTTTCAGTCAGTCCTGCTTGGATGGAGCTGCCCTGTCCCCTATCAAGGGGCTAGGCTCCTTGGAAGGTTTTTTTCTGTGCTTTCGTTCTCTAGTGGCTTTTGTTCTCTGGTGGCTTTTCCCACTTTTTTGGCCAGTCAGAGCAAAGGAAAATGTCCATATCCAGATCTCTGCCCCAGAGGAGAGAAGCCACACTCTGCTTCTCTCTAAATCCTCCAGAACAGTCTCCCCCTCTATAAGCACCACTGAAAGCCACAACCTCCCACAGGCAGTGCATGCCCCCAGTGATCGTCTCAGGGATTGACCCAGACCACCACTTTTCTCTGTCCCCTGTGCTTCTAAGCAATCACAGTCTGGGAGGGTGTGGGCAGTGGCTGCAGTGATGGCCAGTCCCCAAGGTCCACAGGTACAGGTCTGCCCAAGCGGCCACCCTGCTCCCAGCATTAACCCTGGAGCTCCTGGATTCTGCTTGAGTACTGTTATTGGGCACTTTCCATACCTCTACCACTGCTCTGCAAGCTATTGGTGGTCCCCAGGTGCAGGACTCTTTTGCACTAGGGTATTATTTTACTTTCCAGTGGGTAGTTTCTGGTGGCCCTCTCCCCCTTCTGTTTATCCTTCAATATCTATCTGTGCAATCACAACTCCATTCTTTGCACCTCTCAACGGACAATCCTCTGCTCCTGTAGTAGAGAGCCAGATGTATAAATCTTACTTCTCAGGCTGATTTTGTGGATGTTCAGACTGGCTTTATAGATATCCAGCTAAATTCAGGGGATCGGTTGAAATAGAATCCTTCACTCCTCCACCATATTGCTTCTCCTCCAGCATATGTTTCATGAAACTAAAACCAAAAACAAACAAACAAATAAAAAACAACAACAAAAAACTGTTAATGAATTATATCAATGTGCTCAAACAGGGAAATAACAATAAAAATTATTTTTTAAAGATTTTACTTATTTGACAGAGAAAGCATAAGTGGGGGAGCAGCAGGCAGAGGGAGAAGGAGAAGCAGGCTCCCCACTTAGCAAGGAGTCTGACGTGGGGTTTGATTCCAGAACCCTGGCATCATAACCTGAGCCAAAGGCAGACACTTAACCAACTGAATTTTCTTCAGGCTTCCCAAGAACAATGATTATTTTTATTAAATAAAATATAGGATAGAAGGATAAATAAATTTAGAGGAATAAATACATGAATACATAACAAGGGTCATATGAATCAAAGATGAGAGTGTAGCATGCATGCCCCAAGGGTTATGATTAATTCCATTGTGTTCATTTGAGGTCTATGAAAACACAAGAGAAGGAAAAAGGAACTCAGGATCATATACTGATAAAATTTTAGCAATAGCTAAGTAGCAGGATAGAAGGCACTCTTCTCCCTGGCCACAAAATCTGTAATGCCAAAAACCATGAACTCCTTGGGATGCTCAGCCTTTTATTGTCTTTGTGACTTTCCAGCCATCTGTGGACCCACAGGGCAAGAGACAAAGCGACCTGAGAGCCTGTGCACAGGTCCATGAATGTTGGAGCCTTCTGTGAAGAGGACTGAAGGGCAGAGAATGAGGTGGCATCAGAAGACCATCACCTTTTCATGGGGCCTGGGAGGGTGTGGAACCCAGATCATTGTTCTTGGGTCTCAGAGTCAAGCAGATAAGAGGCAAGGATAAAAGTTAGTGGCTCTTATGAAAGCCCAGGATGGGCTATAATTTTGGAGCTCCTGAGAGTAAATGAAGAAGCTAGAAGGTTGAGTGAAAAGTGTGTGATTTGTTGGGGAGGAGGAGAGCTAGGTTACTGGTAATTGACCCTAAATGAAGAAGGAATGATAAAGACCAAAGCACAATGTAAGCAGAAAATGTGAGGTTTATTGTCACATCAGGAAAAAATCAGAGGAAAACGTTAGAATGTCTAGTGAGCAATTGGATGATGGGTCAACCCAAAATAGCTACTGTTCAAATATTCTGAGTGTCCTTGGACTTTTTCAGCCTCCAAGTTATAGGGAGGAGAGGGAAGAAGAGAAAACACCTGGCGGGGCAGGCCCAGGATTATTTTCTCTCTCTTCGTTACTTATTGGTGGTCCTCAGGGCCCAGGTCAGCAGCAGTCCCCAGAGTCATGGCAGAAGCTGAGGCACCCTCCCCCCACCACCACCACCAAGGGCTCACACTCACAGCTGCTTGTGTTCTGGTGTCAGTGCCAGTGGAAGAGAAAAAGCCTCTGGTGGTTCAGGCAACACCCAGCATCCCTAGAGTTGGGGCCACAGTGAGAAGAGACTGGAGGTGGACAGTTGGGTGGACACTTGAGGGAACACTTAGGGCTGGAGCACTTTGGGAAATGCTTGGGATGGGTTGCCACTGCTACTGGTTCTGCTGACAGGACATCTCAGCTGGAGTTAAGGCAAACTTAAATCCAAATAAAATGCATCAAACATAGAAGAACATGTTCTATTCTCAAACCATTTTTGTATGCTACTATCAAAGGACCAAAAAATAATTAGTCCAGATGCCTACATGTGTTGGTTCAGCCCAACACATTACCTGGTGATTAAGAGCATAGACTCTGGGCCAAACTTTCAAGGGTTTAAATCCTATTCCTGCCACTTACTAACTATGTGAATATCTCTAAGCCTCAGTTCACTCATCTGTGAAATGGGGATAAAAGTTTCTTCCTTGAAGAGTTGTTGAGAGTAAAAAGGGTTAGTATATGTAACATGGTAACAGTTTCTGTCCCAGAATGAAACCTGTGTAAGTGTTAGCTATTTTGCTGCTGTTAGCTGTTGTTGCCTCCACTGGTTTATTGCTAAGAGTCTGATTTGCCAAAGAACCTGGACTAAGAGGCTGGGTCAAGATCCTGCTTCCATGTGACTCACTCAGCAACCAGGCCTCCCAAGGATACCATAGCTAATTCCACTACTCCTGTCTTGCCTGCTTGCTGAGCCAAGGACTGGTGAGGTGTTGAAGGCAAATTCTTAGGACCTCTGCAACCTCCCGGTACCAACTAGAGTCTCCTTTAATCTTTTCCTTCCCTAGTTTAATCCTTCAGGCATCAACAGTTCATGACTTGAGATAATGTGGGAAAAATGGGCTCAACTACCAACAGGGAGATGAAGATTAGTCTCCTTAGTGCTAGGCTGAGAAGAATCAATGAGGGAAAAATTCTAGACTCAGATTGGCAGTGATCCTGGTAACGGAGTGGCTCCATATTTGATGTGGCTGTCTGCTCCCTCTGTCCCCACTGCCACCAACCCAGCCTCTGTTTATCCCCTGAATTGGTTGGATGGACCCCTGCCTGTGGGCTTACCCCAACAAAAAATCTTCCATGCTGCAAGAGTAATCATTTAGATTTCTCTTTCAATCAACTTCAAAACTGTAAATATTATATGTGCTTTAAATAAATAACTTTAGGGGCGCCTGGGTGGCTCAGTGGGTTAAGCCTCTGCCTTTGGCTCAGGTCATGATCTCAGGGTCCTGGAATCGAGCCCTGCATGGGGCTTTCTGCTCAGCAGGGAGTCAGCTTCCCCCTTCTCTCTCTGCCTGCCTCTATGCCTATTGTGATCTCTCTCTGTCAAATAAACAAATAAAATATTTTTTAAGAAAATAAATAAATAAATAACTTTAAATTATAGGAAAACAGGGAGAATAGACTAGCCATCTTCAGATAGCCCATGACCCAGATAATGCCAATAACATCCCCATTGTGGTTCTAGAGAGCACCTCACCTTCAGTTGTTCCTGGCCCACATTCATACTATCCATTTATCGATTCTTTTTTTTTTAATTTGATTTAATTTTTTTTTGAGTGTTCCCAAATTCATTGTTTATGCACCACACCCAGTGCTCCATGCAATACGTGCCATCCCTGATTTGCTAAGGAAATGTTGAAAAAGAAAAACAAAACTGGGGCCATCACGTTGCCTGATTTCAAGCTTTACTACAAAGCTGTGATCACCAAGACAGCATGGTACTGTCAAAAAAAAAACAAAACAGACACATAGACCAGTGGAACAGAGTAGAGAGCCCAGATATGGACCCTCAACTCTATGGTTAAATAATCTTAGACAAAACAGGAAAAAAAATATACAGTGGAAAAAAGACAGTCTCTTCAATAAATGGTGCTGGAAAACTGGACAGCTACATGTAGAAGAATGGAACTCGACCATTCTCTTACACCGTACACAAAGATAAACTCAAAATGGATAAAAACCTCAACGCGAGACAGGAATCCATCAGAATCCTAGAGGAGAACATAGGCAGTAAACTTCTGTCAAGATATGTCTCCAAAGGCAAAGGAAACAAAAGCAAAGATGAAATTTTGGGACTTCATCAAGATCAAAAGCTTCTGTACAGCAAAGGAAACAGTCAACAAAACAACAAGGCAACCCATGGAATGGGAGAAAATATTGGCAAATGACAGTACAGACAAAAGGTTGATATCCAGGATCTATAAAGAACTCCTCAAACTCAACACACACAAAACAATCACATAAAAAAATGGGTAGAAGATATGAACAGACACTTCTCCAATGAAGACATACAAATGGCTATCAGACACATGAAAAAATGTTCATCATCACTAGCCTTCAGGGAGATTCAAATTAAAACCACATTGAGATACCACCTTACACCAGTTAGAATGGCCAAAGTCAGCAAGACAGGAAACAACATGTGTTGGAGAGGATGTGGAGAAAGGGGAACCCTCTTCCACTGTTGGTGGGAATGCAAGTTGGTGCAGCCTCTTTGGAGAACGGTGTGGAGATTCCTCAAGAAATTAAAAATAGAGCTTCCCTATGACCCTGTAATTGCACTACTGGGTATTTACCCCATAGATACAGATGTAGTGAAAAGAAGGGCCATCTGTACCCCAATGTTTATAGCAGCAATGGCCACGGTTGCCAAACTATGGAAAGAACCAAGATGCCCTTCAATGGACGAATGGATAAAGATGTGGTCCATATACACTATGGAGTATTATGCCTCCATCAGAAAGGATGAATACCCAACTTTTGTAGCAACATGGACGGGACTGGAGGAGATTATGCTG
>NW_019154172.1:668627-704690 GCF_002288905.1 Enhydra lutris kenyoni | reverse complement strand
CGTGAAAAGAAGGGCCATCTGTACCCCAATGTTTATAGCAGCAATGGCCACGGTTGCCAAACTATGGAAAGAACCAAGATGCCCTTCAATGGACGAATGGATAAAGATGTGGTCCATATACACTATGGAGTATTATGCCTCCATCAGAAAGGATGAATACCCAACTTTTGTAGCAACATGGACGGGACTGGAGGAGATTATGCTGAGTGAAAAAAGTCAAGCAGAGAGAGTCAATTATCATATGGTTTCACTTATTTGTGGAGCATACCAAATAGCATGGAAGACAGGGTAGATGGAGAGGAGAAGGGAGTTGAGGGAATTTGGAAGGAGAGGTGAACCATGAGAGACTATGGACTCTGAAAAACAATCTGAGGGTTTTGAAGGGGTGGAGGGTGGGAAGTTGGAGAACCTGGTGGTGGGTATTGGAGAGGGTACAGATTGCATGGAGCACTGGGTGTGGTGCAAAAACAATGAATACTGTTAGGCTTAAAAGAAATAAAAAATTAAAAAAATGAATTATATTTACTTGAAACAGATTAACAAAAGATGAAACCAAAGTTTTGCTACATGCACATGGAGGGCCCGGGTTGTAATTGGGAGCATGAGTTTCTGGGTTGGTTTGCTGGTGTATGTTGTGGATCTCACCTGGAAAGACAAACACAGGATCCTGACTGGGTAGCTGCAAAATCCTCTAATTTCCCATCCATCCCTTGGCTCTCCACATTCACAACTAACTCTTCATCTCCACCCATTCCAGTCTGCTGAAATTGTTTTAAAAACTTTATGATTTTGCACAATAAAACCTCTAGTACAAAGAAGAGACTGGGACTAATACAATTAGTGAGGCAAAATAAATAGTACAGAAACCCTTTTGTATGAAATAATTTAAAATATGTTTAAACAAGGCATGTAAGTCAATGGAGTAAGGATGGCTTATTTAATAAGTAGAATTGGAGGGGATACCTACATCATGTTCTATAATAAAATGACTTTCAAGTGGATTAAAGAGTAAATTGTTAATCTAATCATTAAGTACAACTCATGATGGAGAAAAATTTCATATATAAAAGAAATAGATCAAATGTCAAAGGGAAATTTTAATAAAACTGATTCCATCAAATTAAAATTTCAGCACATCCAAAATCACATAAACAAAACAAAAGAGGAAGCCAAAGTACCATATGTAAAATACTCAATAAATATTTATTAAGTAGCTAAAATATCCATCTGTTTATTTAGGTAGTTGAGAAAAATTAGTGAACAAACAGAAAAAAAGATTCCTGTCTCATAGACTTGATTTAATTGAAAGATTTTTTAGTGAGTACTATTTTAGAAGCTTCATGTAATAAAATATACATTCAATATGTACATATAAAACTCTAATATATAAATTTTTGTTCACAATTTTTCATTACTTTTTAAAATTTTTTCTTTTTTCAAGTTTTTTTTTTCCAAAAGTGCTAACTGGCTTTTTTGGTTGATTTGTTTTATTTTATTTTAAATTATTTTTATTAACATATAATGCATTATTTGCCCCAGGGATACAGGTCTGTGAATCATCAGGCTTACACATTTCATAGCACTCACCATAGTTCATGCCCTCCCCAATGTCCATAACCCAACCACCTTATCCCTACCCTCAACCCCCCCAGTAACCCTCATTTTGTTTTGTGAGATTAAGAGTCTCTTATGATTTGTCTCCCTCCTGATCCCATCATGCTTCAATTTTTCCTTCCTGACGACACCCAACCCCCTGCCCTGCCTCTCAAATTCTTCATATCAGAAAGATTGTATGATAATTGTCTTTCTCTGATTGACTTATTTCACTCAGCATAATACCCTCTAGTTCCATGGTTGCAAATGGTAAGATTTCATTTCTTTTGATGGCTGTGAAGTATTCCATTGTGTGTGTGTGTGTGTGTGTGTGTGTGTGTATCTCACATTTTCTTTACCCATTCATATGCTGATGGACATCTAGGTTCTTTTCCTAGTTTGGCTATTGTGGACATTGCTGCTATAAACATTCGGGTGCATGTGCCCCTTCAGAACACTACATTTGTATTTTTATGGTAAATACCCAGTAGTGCGATTGCTGAGTTGTAGGGTAGCTCTATTTTCAACTTTTTGAGGAAACTCCATGCTGTTTTAAAGAGTGGTTGCACCATCTTGCATGCCCACCAAGAGTGTAGGAGGGTTCCCCTTTCTCTGCATCCTTGCCAGAATCTGTCATTCCCTGACTTGTTAATTTTAGCCATTCTGACTGGCGTGAGGTGGTATCTCATTGTGGTTTTGATTTGTATTTCCCTGATGCTGAGTGATGTGGAGCACTTTTTCATGTGTCTATTCACCATTTGGATGTCTTCTTTGAAGAAATGTCTGTTCATGTCTTCTCCCAAGTTCTTGATTGGATTATTTATTCTTTGGGTGTTGAGTTTGATAAGTTCTTTATAGATTTTGGATACTAGCCCTTTATCTGATATGTCATTTGTGAATATCTCCTCCCATTCTGTCAGTTGTCTACTGGTTTTGTTGACTGTTTCCTTTGCTGTGCAAAACCTTTTGTTCTTGATGAAATCCCAATAGTTCATTTTTGCCCTTGCTTCACTTGTCTTTGGCGATGTTTCTAGGAAGAAATTGCTGCGGCTGAGGTCAAAGAGGTTGCTGCCTGTGTTCTCCTCAAGGATTTTGATGGATTCCTGTCTCACATTGAGGTCCTTCATTCCTTTTGAGTCTATTTTCATGTGTGGTAAAAGGAAATGGTCCCGTTTCATTTTTCTGCATGTGGCTGTCTAATTTTCCCAACACCATTTGTTGAAGAGACTGTCTTTTTTCCTTTGGACATTCTTTCCTGTTTTGTCGAAGGTTAGTTGACCTTATAGTTGAGGGTTTATTTCTGGGCTTATTCTGTTCCATTGATCTATGTGTCCGTTTTTGTGCCAGTACCATACTGTCTAGATGATGACAGCTTTGCAATAGAGCTTGAAGTCTGGAATTGTGATGCCACCAACTTTGGCTTTCTTTTTCAACATTCCTCTGGTTATTCAGGGTCTTTCCTGGTTCCATATAAATTTTAGGATTATTTATTCCATTTCTTTGAAAAAAAATTGATGGTATTTTGATAGGGGTTACATTAAATGTATAGATTGCTTTAGGTAACATAGACATTTTCACAATATTTGTTCTTCCAATCCATGAGCCTGGAACATTTTCCATTTCTTTGTGTCTTCCTCAATTTCTTCATGAGTACTTTATAGTTTTCTGAGTACAGCTTCTTTGCCTCTTTGGTTAAGGTTTATTCCTGGGTATCTTACAGATTTGGGTGCAATTGTAAATGGGATCAACTCCTTAATTTCTCTTTCTTCTCTCTTGCTATTGGTGTATAGAAATGCAAGTGATTTCTGTGCATTGATTTTATATCTGACACTTTACTGAATTTCTGTATGAGTTCTAGCAGTTTTGGAGTGGAGTCTTTTGGGTTTTCCACATAAAGTATCATATCACTCACCCTCAGAGTGAGAGTTTGACTTCTTTATGATTCGGATACCTTTTTTTCTTTTTGTTGTCTGATTGCCGAGGCTAAGACTTATAGTATTATGTTGAATTGCAGCGGTGATAGTGGACATTCCTGCCATGTTCCTGACCTTAGAGGAAAAGCTCTCAGTTTTCCCCCATTGAGAATGATATTTGCTGTGGGTTTTTCATAGATGGCTTTGATGGTTGCGAGCTATGTACCCTCTATCCCTACACTTTGAACAGTTTTGAAAAAGAAAGGATGCTGTACTTTGTTAAATGCTTTTTCAGCATCTATTGAGAGTATCATATGGTTCTTGTTCTTTCTTTTATTAATGTATTGTATCACATTGATTGATTTGTGGATGTTGAACTAACCTTGCAGCCCAGGAATAAATCCCACTTGGTGGTGGAGTATAATCCTTTTAATGGACTGTTGGGTCCTACTAACTAGTATTTTGGTGAGAAATTTTGCATCTGTGTTCATCAAGGATATTGGTCTGAAGTTTTCCTTTTTGATAGGGTCTTTGTCTGGTTTCAGGATCAAGGTAATGCTGGCCTCATAAAATGAGCTTGGAAGTTTTCCTTCCATTTCTATTTTTTGAACCATTTTTAGGAGAAAAGGTATTAATTCTTTTTTAAATGTTTGGTAGAATTCCCCTGGGAAGCCATCTGGCCCTGGGCTCTTGTTTGTTGGGAGATCTTTGATGACTGCTTAAATCTCCTTACCAGGGTCTGTTCAGGTTTTCTATTTCTTCCTGTTTCAGTTGTGGTAGTTTATATGTCTCTAGGAATGCATCCATTTCTTCCAGATTGTCAAATTGGCTGGTGTATAGTTGCTCAGAATATGCTCTTACAATTGTTTGTTTTTCTTTGCTCTTGGTTGTGATCTTTCCTCTTTCATTGATGATTTAATTAATTTGGGTCCTTTCTCTTTTCTTTTTGATAAGTCTGGCCAGGGGTTGATCAATCTTATTAATTCTTTCAAAGAACCAGCTCCTAGTTTTGCTGATTTGTTCTACTGTTCTTCTGGTTTCTATTTCATTGAATTCTGCTCTGATCTTTATGATTTCTCTTCTCCTGCTGGGTTTAGTCTTTCTTTGTTGTTCTTTCTCCAGCTCCTTTAGGTGTAGTGTTAAGTTGTGTATTTGAGAACTTTCTTGTTTCTTGAGAAAGGCTTGTATCGCTATATACTTTCCTCTCTAGACCACCTTTGCTGTGTCCCAAAGATTTTGAACTGTTGTGTTTTCATTTTCATTTGTTTCTATGAATTTTTTCAATTCTTCTTTAATTTCCTGGTTGACCCATTCATTCTTTAATAAGATGCTCTTTAGCCTCCATGTATTTGAGTTCTTTCCAATTTTCCTTTTGTGATTGAGTTCTAGTTTCAGAGCATTGTAGTCTGAAAATATGCAAGGAATGACCCAATCTTTTGATACTGGTTGAGCCCTGATTTGTGACTCAGGATGTGATCTATTCTGGAGAATGTTCCATATGCACTAGAGAAGACTGTGTATTCTGTTGCTTTGGGATGGAATGTTTTGAATATATCTGTGATGTCCATCTCATCCGTTGTGTCATTTAAAGCCTTTATTTCCTTATTAATCTTTTGCTTAGATGATCTGCCCAATTGAGTGTGGGGGGTGTTAAAGTCCCATACTATTATTGTATTATGGTTGATTTGTTTCTTTGATTTTGTTATTAATTGGTGTATATATTTGGCTGCTCCCATGTTAGGAGCAAAGATATTTAAAATTGTTAGATCTTCTTGTTGGACAGACCCTTAAAGTATTATATACTGTCCTTCCTCATCTCTTGTTATAGTTTTTGGCTTAAAATCTAATTTATCTGGTATAAGGATTGCCACCTCAGCTTTCTTTTGATGTCCATTAGTATAGCAAATTGTTTTCCACCTCCTCACTTTAAATCTGGAGTTATCTTTGGATATAAAATGAGTTTCTTGTAGACAACATATTGATGTTTTTTTTTTTTTTTTATCCATTCTGATACCCTGTGTCTTTTGATTGGGGTATTTAGCCCATTTACATTCAGGGTAACTATTGAGAGATATGAATTTAGTGCCATTGTATTGCCTGTAAGGTGACTATTACTGTATATTGTCTCTGTTCCTTTCTGGTTTACTACTTTTAGGCTCTCTCTTTGCTTACAGGACCCCTTTCAATATTTCCTGTAGGGATGGTTTGGTGTCTGCAAATTCTTTTAATTTTTGGTTGTTCTGGAAGCTTTTTAATCTCTCCTATTTTCTTTGACAGCCTAGTTGGATATAGTATTCTTGGCTGCATATTTTTCTTGTTTAGTGCTCTGAATATATCATGCCAGTCCTTTCTGGCCTGTCAGGTCTCTGTGGATAAGTCTGCTGTCAATCTACTATTTCTAGCATTGTATGTTACCAACCTCTCGTCATGAGCTGCTCTCAGAATTTTCTCTTTGTCACTATGACTGTAAATTTTACTATTAGGTGGTGGGGTGTGGACCTATTTTAATTGATTTTGAGGGGGTTCTCTGTGACTCCTGGACTTTGATGCTTGTTCCCTTTACCTTATTAGGGAACTATTATTATACTTTTGATGCTTGCTCCCTTTGCCTTATTAGGGAACTTCTCTACTATAATTTGTTCCAATATTGCTTCTGCCTCTCTCTCTCTTTCTTCTTCTGAGATCTCAATTATTTTAATATTGTTTTTTCTTCGGGTATCACTTATCTCTTGAATTCTCCCCTCGTGGTTCAATAGTCATTTGTCTCTCTTTTGTTCATCTTCTTTACTTTCTGTCATTTGGTCTTCTGTATCAGTAATTCTATCTCCTGTCTCATTTATCCTAACAGTAAGAGCCTCCTTTTTGATTGCACCTCATTAATCGCTTTTTTGATTTCAACTTTGTTAAATTTTAGTTCTTTTATTTCTCCAGAAAGGGGTTTTATTTCTCCAGAAAGGGATTCTCTAATATCTTCCATGCTTTTTTTTGAGCCCAGCTAGCACATTGATAATTGTCATTCTGAACTCTAGTTCTAAAGTATTGCCAAGGTCTGTATTGATTAGGTCCCTAACCATCAGTACAGTGTCCTGCTCTTTTTTTTTTTTTTTTGGTGGTGAGTTTTTCCACCTTGATATTTTATCCAGATAAGAATATTTGAATGAGAGAGTAACATACTAAAAAGGTGGCAAATTGGGACACCTGGGTGGCTCAGTGGGTTGAGCCTCTGCCTTCAGCTCAGGTCATGATCCCAGGGTCTTGGGATCAAGTCCTGCATCAGGCTCTCTGCTTGGCAGTGAGCCTGATTCCCTTCCTCTCTCTCTGCCTGCCTCTCTGCCTACTTGTGATCTCTGTCTGTCAAATAAATAAATAAAATCTTTTTTAAAAAAAAGAGAAAGAAAATCAGGAAGAGAAAAATATAACATATAAGTGGAAATTCATGACTGGGAAACAGAATAGCCACATAACTGATTAATAAATGAGAAAAAAAAGAGAGAAAAAAAAAACCATGAATTCTATGTGTTGCTTTCCCTTAGCTCTGGAGTTCCACAGTTCTCATTGATTGGTGAACTTGTTCTTGGCTGGATGTTATTGCTGATTTTGTGGGGGAGGGGCCTGTTGCAGTGATTCTCAAACGTCTTTGCCTGAGGTGGAATTGTACTGCCCTTGCCAGGAGCCAGGCTAAGTATTCTGCTCAGGTTCAGTCTTGGAAGCTTTTGTTCCCAGAACACTTTCCATACAGCTTTGGAGGATGAGAATGAAAATGGCAGCTTCTCAATCTCCAGGACAGAGGAGCTGAGAGCTCAGGGCCCCTCTTCTCAGTGCACCCTCAGAGATAAGCAGTCAATCCATCCCATCTCTGTGGTCTCTGGCCATGCTCCATGCTCACCCAACCTGTGACTTAATGTTTCTATCTCTGGCGCATGGCCCCATTTGAAGTCTCCAAACTCAGCAGATTCCTGCTGTGCACTCCTGTGCCACTCCTCCCAGAGGAGGAAGGAGGGCATTTCTCTGGATCTGCCACTTGTGGGGTCTCTGATTGAAGAACAGTAGCCTGACTGTGCCTTGGATCATGGTTTAAGGTAACCCTGAGCTGAGAGCCTCCACCTCAGCTCCATCTCTGCAGCCAGCTTCCCAGCTCTGATACCTGGCAGCTCTGCCACACTCAGACACCCCGGTTTTCTGTGACCCAAAGGTCCTGAGACCACACTGTCCCCACAAGGACTCCAGCCCCGCTTTGCCTCTGGAGTGATGTCCCTCAGTAGAGCATAGTTCTAAAAGTTCTGATTTTGTGCTTTGCTGCTCCAATGCTTGCTGGGAGCTGTCCCCCCTCAACCCCCACCACGATTTAAATTCCCATTGCTTCGGGTTCACTGCATATCCTACCTCTCTGAAAGTGGTTGATTTTCTGTTCCTAGAATTGTTGCTCTTCTTCTCTTCTCCTGTTGAGTTTGTAGGTGTGCAGAATGGTTTGATATCTAGCTGAACTCCTGGAATCTAATGCTATTTCAGTTTCCTACTCCTCCGCCATCTTGCTTCCCCTAACGGCCTTTTTTTCAAGTTTTCATTTAAATTTTATTTACATATGATTAGCAAATGGTGTAATATTAGTTTTGGAAGTAGAATTTAGTGATTCATCACTTACATACAATACCCAGCCCAGCACACATTACAACAAATGCCCACCTTAATATTCATCATCCATTTAATCCATCCCTCCACCTACCACCCTCTGGCAACCTTCAGCTTGTTCTTTATTGTTAAGAGTCTGTTTTATGGTTTGTCCCTTTTTTTCCCACCTATGTTCATTTGTTTTATTTCTTAAATTCCACATATGAATGAAATCATATGGCATTTGTCTTTCTATGACTGATTTATTTCACATAGCACAATACTCTCTAGCTCCATTCACATTGTTGCAAATGGCAAGATTTCATTCATTTGTTATGGCTGAGTAATATTACATTGTGTATATATACACCACATCTTCTTTAGCCATTCATCAGTCGATAGACATTTGGGCTCTTTCCATAATTTGGTGCTATGTGACTCAGGGACACGTATATCCCTTTGAGTCAGTATTTTTGTGTCCTTTTGGTTAATACCTCATAGTGAAATTGCTGGATAATAAGATAATTCTATTGTTAACTTTTTGAGGAACTTGCACACTGTTTTCCATAGTGGCTGTTCCAGTTTGCATTACCATCAACAGAATAAGAGGGTTCCCCTTTCTCCACATCCTGGCAAACACCTGTTGTTTCCTATGTTGTTAGTTTTAGCCATTCAGATGTGTGTGAGTTGATATCTCATTGTAGTTTTGATTTGTATTCCCTTGATGATGAGTGATGTTGAGCATCCTGTCATGTGTCTATTGACCATCTGTACGTTTTCCTTGGAAAAATGTCTCTTCATGCCTTCTGCACATTTTTAACAGATTATTTGCATTTGGGGGTTGAATTTTATAAGTCCTTTATAGATTTTGGATGCCAGCCCTTTATCTGATATGTCATTTGCAAATATCTTCTCCTATTCCAAAGGTTGTCTTTTAATTTTTTTTATTGTTTCCTTCATTGTGCAGACACCTTTAATCTTGATGAAATCCCAATAGTTCATTTTTGCTTTTGTTTCCCTTGCTCCAGGAGATACATTTTGCAAGAAGTTGCTATGGCTGATGTCAAAGAGGTTACTGCCTACGTTTTCTTCTAGGATTTTAATGGTTTCCTGTCTCACCTTTAGGTCTTTCATCCATTTTGAATTTGTGTGTGTTTGTGTGTGTGTGTGATAAAAAAGTGGTCCAGTTTCATTTTTCTGCATGTGGCTATCCAGTTTTCCCAGCAACATTTTTTGAGGAGACTTTCTTTTTTCCATTGGATATTCCCTATTGCTTTGTGAAAGATTAGTTGACTATATAGTTATGGGTTCATTTCTAGGTTTTCTATTCTGTTCCATTGACTTATTTGTCTGCTTTTGTGCCAGTACCATATTGTCTTTTTTTTTTTTAAAGATTTTATTTATTTATTTGACAAACAGAGAACTCCAGTAGGTGGAGAGGCAGGCAGAGAGAGAAGAGGAAACAGACTCCCCACTGAGCAGAGAGCCCAATCTAAGGCTCGATCCTAGGATCCTGGGATCATGACCTGAGCCAAAGCAGAAGCTCTAACCCACTGAGCCACCTAGGTGTCCCACCATATTGTCTTAATCACTACAGCTTTGTAATATAACTTGAAGTCTGAAATTGTGATGCCTCCAGGTTTGCTTTTCTTTTTCAGGAGTGCTTTGAATATTCAGGATCTTTTGTGGTTCCATGCAAATTTTAGGATTGTTTCTCTAGCTCTGTGAAAATGCTGGTGGTATTTTGATTGGGATTGCATTAAATGTGTAGGTTACTTTAGATAGTATAGGTATTTTTAACAATGTTTGCTCTTCCAATTCATGAGCATAGAATGTTTTTTCATTTCTTTGTGTCATCTTAAATGTCTTTCATCATTATTTTATAGTTTTCAGACAGTAGATCTTTTACCTCTTTGGTCAGCTTATTCTTAGGTATTTTATGGTTTCAGACAAACTATATATATATATATTTTTTTTCAGACAAACTATATTTTAAACCAAAGACTATAACAAGACATGAATAAGGGCACTATATCCTAATAAAGAGATCTAGATCTACAACAAGAAGATCTAGCAATTGTAAATATTTATGACCTCAACTTGGGAGCACCCACATACATGCAACAATTAATAACAAACATAAATAAACTCACTGATAATAATATAATAACAGTAGGGGACTTTAATACCCCACTTACTGCAATGGACAGATTATTAAACAGAAAATCAACAAGGAAACAAGGGCTTCAAAAGACATACTGGACCAGATGGACTAGGCATATATATTCAGAACAGTTCATGCCAAAGCAACAGAATACACATTCTTTTCAAGTGCACATGGGACATTCTCCAGAATAGATCACAAACTGGGCCACAAACCAGTCCTCCTCAAGCACAAAAATACTGACAGATTCCCTGGGGAATTTTACCAAACTTTCAAAGAAGAAGTAATACATATTCTCTTGAAGCTGTTTCAAAAAATTGAAGCAGAAGGAAAACTTTCAGACTCTTTTTATGAAGCCAGCATTACACTGATGCCCAAACCAGGCAAAGACTCCACCAAAGGAATTTCAGACCAATATCCCTGATGAATACAGATGCTAAGATCCTCAACAAGATCCTAGCTAGTAGGATCCAACAGCACATTAAAAAGAGTATCCACCATGACCAGGTGGGATTTATCCCAGGTTTGTAAGGGTGGTTCAACATCTGCAAATTAATCAATGTGATAGAGCAATCAGTAAGAGAAGAGAGAAGAACCACATGGTCCTCTCGATTGATGCAGAAAAAGCATTTGACAAGATACAGCACCTGTTCCTGATTAAAACACTTCAAAGTATAAGGATAGAGGGAACATTCCTCAACTTTATAAAATCTATCTATGAAAAACCCACAGCAAATATCATCCTCAGTTGGAAAAAGCTGACAGCCTTCCCTTTGAGATTAGGAAGAGGAAAAGGATGCCCACTCTCACCACTCTTGTTCAACATAGTATTAGAAGTCCTAGCAACAATAATCAGAAAACAAAGAGAAATAGAAGGTGTTCGAATTTACAAAGAAGTCAAACTCTCTCTCTTTGCAGATGACATGATGCATTATATGGAAAACCCAAAAGCTCCACCCCCAAATTAGAACTCATACAGCAACACAGTCATGTGAAAGATACAAAATCAATACAGAAAAATCAGTTACTTTCTTATACACTAACAATGAAAATACAGAAATGGAATTTAGAGAATTGATTCCATTTACTACAGCACCAAAAACCATGAGAGACCTGGGAATAAACCTAACCAAAGAGGTAAAGGATCTTCCTTGAGGAACTACAGAAGACTCATGAAAGAAATCGAAGAAGACACAAAAAGATGGAAGACCTTCCCGTGCTCATGGATCAGAAGAATAAACATTGTTAAAATGTCTATGCTGCCTAGAGCAATCTATACTTTGCCATTCTGATCAAAATTCCACCAGCATCTTCCAAAGAGCTGGAGCACACAATCCTAAAATTTGTATGGAACCAGAAGAGACCTGAATTGCTAAGGAAATGTTGAAAAAGAAAAACAAAACTGGGGCCATCACGTTGCCTGATTTCAAGCTTTACTACAAAGCTGTGATCACCAAGACAGCATGGTACTGTCAAAAAAAAACAGACACATAGACCAGTGGAACAAGGTAGAGAGCCCAGATATGGACCCTCAACTCTATGGTCAAATAATCTTCGACAAAACAGGAAAAAATATACAGTGGAAAAAAGACAGTCTCTTCAATAAATGGTGCTGGGAAAACTGGACAGCTATGTGTAGAAGAATGAAACTTGAGCATTCTCTTATACCGTACACAAAGATAAACTCAAAATGGATAAAAGACCTCAATGTGAGGCAGGAATCCATCAGAGTCCTAGAGGAGAACATAGGCAGTAAACTCTTTGACATCAGCCACAGCAACTTCTTTCAAGATATGTCTCCAAAGGCAAAGGAAACAAAAGCAAAAATGAATTTTTGGGACTTTATAAAGATCAAAAGCTTCTGCACAGCAAAGGAAACAGACAAGAAAACAAAAAGGCAACCCACGGAATGGGAGAAGATATTTGCAAATGACAGTACAGACAAAAGGTTGATATCCAGGATCTATAAAGAACTCCTCAAACTCAACACACACAAAACAGACAATCACATAAAAAAATGGGTAGAAGATATGAACAGACACTTCTCCAATGAAGACATACAAATGGCTATCAGAAGCATGAAAAAATGTTCATCATCACTAGCCATCAGGGAGATTCAGATTAAAACCACATTGAGATACCACCTTACACCAGTTAGAATGGCCAAAATTAGCAAGACAGGAAACAACATGTGTTGGAGAGGATGTTGAGAAAGGGGAACCCTCTTCCACTGTTGGTGGGAATGCAAGTTGGTGCAGCCTCTTTGGAGAACAGTGTGGAGATTCCTCAAGAAATTAAAAATAGAGCTTCCCTATGACCCTGCAATTGCACTACTGGGTATTTACCCCAAAGATACAGATGTAGTGAAAAGAAGGGCCATCTGTACCCCAATGTTTATAGCAGCAATGGCCACGGTCGCCAAACTGTGGAAAGAACCAAGATGCCCTTCAATGGACAAATGGATAAAGAAGATGTAGTCCATATACACTATGGAGTATTATGCCTCCATCAGAAAGGATGAATACCCAACTTTTGTAGCAACATGGATGGGACTGGAAGAGATTATGCTGAGTGAATAAGTCAAGCAGAGAGAGTCAATTATATGGTTTCACTTATTTGTGGAGCATAACAAATAGCATGGAGGACAAGGGGAGATTGAGAGGAGAAGGCCAAACTGTGGAAAGAACCAAGATGCCCTTCAACAGACAAATGGATAAAGAAGATGTAGGTCATATACACTATGGAGTATTATGCCTCCATCAGAAAGGATGAACACCCAACTTTTGTAGCAACATGGATGGGACTGGAAGAGATTATGCTGAGTGAATAAGTCAAGCAGAGAGAGTCAATTATATGGTTTCACTTATTTGTGGAGAATAACAAATAGCATGGAGGACAAGGGGAGATGGAGAGGAGAAGGGAGTTGAGAATGGAGGACAAGGAGAGATGGAGAGGAGAAGGGAGTTGAGATGGAGAGGAGAAGGTAAATTGGAAGGGGAGGTGAACCATGAGAGACTATGGACTCTGAAAAACAATCTGAGCGTTTTGAAAGGTCTGGGGGTGGGAGGTTGGGGAAACCAAGTGGTGGGTATTAGAGGGGGCATGGATTGCATGGAGCACTGGGTGTGGTGCAAAAAACAATGAATACTTTTATGCTGAAAAGAAATAAAAAATTAAAAAAAAAAAAGAATCTGCAACATCTTCAGGCACCTGGCTGGCTCATGCATTAGAGCATGTGACTCTTGTTTTGGGGATTATGAGTTCAAGCCCCACGTTGGGTAGAGATTAATTAAAAATAAAATCTTAAAAAAAAAGAATTTGCAGCATCTCATAGGAGAATGAAACCAAGTAAAATTGCTTTTAAATGTTTAAAAAAGTTATTGTGAAAAGGTGATATTTAAATAATATAATAATAAATATTATGATATAATAAATAATATATTTATTTAATATAATTAATATTTATTTAATAATATAATAATCTATTTATTTAATAAATAATTTCTTGCCCATTTCTTGTCCATACTGAGTTTAAACATTTCATACATTTGATGCCTGTCTTCTTCCTTCCCTCCAGAGCTAATTCATTACCTGACTCATCCTGAGTTTCAGGTTAAGTATTCCTATGTACTTTCTTATATTTCTAGTAGATTTTAAATTTCCTTAAAATACGTGTAATTGTTTACATATTTTAACTTAAATATTACATATTTGATGAACTTGTGCAAACTTGCTTTTCTATCACAGAATCATTTGTGCAATATTCATGCTACTCAGTCTCATTATTTTTTACTGCCATAGTCCACTTCACCTTGCAACCACACTATTTATTTAAGCAGTTTCTTATTAAAGAACATTTATGTTGCTTCTAATTATTTTGCAATTCTAAACAATTGCATTATTAAAAAATCTCTACATATTGTTTTTGTGTAGGACAGCCTCTGTAGGATCTATATCTATATCTATCATCTATCTATCTATCTATCTATCTAGGAATTGCAAGGTGAGGTTATAGATATGTTCATATTTAACCTTATAATATATTGTCACATGGGTCTCCAGTTTACTATCCATCTGTTAGTGTAAAAGAGTTCTCTTGTTTCATTCTGGCAACGCTTTGTGATATCAGATGTTTATATAATTGTTCAGTGAGTATGACATACTCATTCTATATTTTTTTGTGTATATTTCATTGTTGTTGTTTTATCCATTTTCCTGATCATAAGTGGTCTTGTGCATCTATTCAAATATTTTGAACAATGTTTCCTTCTTTTGTAAATTGCTCTTTCTTACCTTAGGAATATTTTTTATTCATTTGATTTGTGAGAATTCTTTATACATTCCACCTTTTATTCCTTAGAAAGATATTGCAAAAATCTTCCCCTGTATTGGTTTTTTATACCTTTAATGTGTTTTTTTGTGAATAAAATAATACACTTTTCAAACAGTCAGGTTTGTGAAATTTTGCTTTGTAACTTTTTTAATGCCTGTGAGAAAACAGAAAATGTGTATATTCATCTCTGCTGCTATTTCCTGGCAAGGAAATTCTGAAACCCTGATAATTTTTTGGTTCCACTAAGGCAACTCTGGGCAGGCTCCTGGATGGCTCCTAGATGGGGGCTGGTCCCCAAAATGACCAAGCCATGATTAGAAGATTGGAATTTTCAACCCTATCCCCTATCCTCCAGAGAAGAGAGAGGGTTGGAAATGGAGTTAATAGTTGATCATGCCTGTGTGAGGTCCAGGCTGTCAAACACATGCACACCAGGAGGGTGATGCACCCTATCTCCAAGCGGACAGAAGCTTCTGTACTTGGGACCCTCCCACACCTCCTCTTCTTATGTCTTCATCTGTTTTTCTGTATCCTTTATTATATCTCTTAATAAACTGGTAAATATTAGTGTTTCACTAAGTTCTGTGAGCTTCCAGCAAATTAATCAAACCTGAGAAGGGGCTCACAGGAACTTCTGTTTCATAGTCAAATTGAACAAAAATTGTGGGAACCTGGAGACCTACTTCCTATGATTGGCATCTGAAGCTGGGGGGCAGACGTGTGGGACTGGGGACTTAACCTGTGGTCTCTGACACCATTTCCAAGTAGATGATGTCAGAACTGAGTTAAACTGTAGGACACCCAGCTTATGTCTATTAATTCTTGTTGGTGTGGGGGAAAAGAACAAACATGCATTTGGGAACCAAAAGTGTTAGAAACAAGGTGTTCTTGTTTGAACTATGTGAGTAGTAACGGGCACACACAGGAGTGAAACACAGGGAGTAAAAAAAAAAAAAAAAAACGGGTGTTCCCACTACAATGCCTTATTTATGAAATCTTTCTTCATCACAATTTATTATAATTTTTCACCATATTTTCTTTATATTTTATAGAAATTTTCATTTCTATGTATTTATATGAATTTTATTTTCACCATATAAATAACCATTTGGTTATCATAGAAAAATCATTATTCCCTAAAAATCTGCACTGCCACTTCAATCATATAACAAGTTTGCATATTTGCTTGCATCTAAAACCAGGCTCACAATTCTGATCCGTGCTCTAGCCATGGATCTCTGTGACATTATCCACTATCTTTATTACTATAGTTGTATGATCAATCATGCTATCTACCAGTGTTTATTTCCCCATATAATTTTTAGAATGAGTTTATCACATTCCACAAAGGCAAGACAAAGAAAAGCAAAACAAAGAGTGATGTTGGAATTTTAACTGGTACTGTATTAAATTTATATAATCTCATTAAGGCAATTTTCATCCTTAGTGATATTTATTTTTCTTTCATTGTATCATGAACATATGTATAGATCTTTACTTAGATCTTCCTTAGTATCTTTCAATAAAGTTTTTAAATTTTTTTTCTTTCTTTTTTAAAATTATTTATTTATTTGACAGAGAGAGACAGATCACAAGTAGGCAGAGAAGCAGGCAGAGGGGGAGGAGGAAGCAGGCTCCCCGCTGAACAGAGAACCCAATGAGGTGCTTGAACCCAGGACCCTGAAATCATGACCTGAGCCGAAGGTAGAGGCTTATCCCACTGAGACACCCAGATGCCCCTAAAGTTTTTCTTTCAATAAAGTTTTAAAATTTTATACATAAAAATCTTATTCATTTAAAAATATCTTATTCATTTAAAAATCATATTCAATTAAAATATTTAAAAATATCTTATTCATTAAAATATTATATAGCTTATGTATTTTGCTCTTTTTAAAAACAGCATTCTTAAATCTTTTTATCTTGTTATTTTAAAGAAAGTATAAAAATATTGATCTGACAATTTACCATACTCTTATTTGTAATTTTCTACAAGAAATATTTTTATGCATAGATTCTTTTCTTGTCATCCCATATTGTTAGCAAGATGCCACAAAAAGTTGGTCAGATCAGAGGGCTGAAAGCTATCAGCAAGAGGGAGGATGGGGAAGGGACAAAAGCAGGGAGAAAACCCAGCTAGGTGTTTCACCTGATAGCCCCTTACATGAGCCCCTTAGAGCCAGACTGGAGATGAGGACATGTGCAGAAGCCCCTGTGAGTTGTCCTGAAGTTACCTTTAGCTCATTGTAGTACCTTAGTACTCTCCTCCTATGGGGGGATGAGAACCCAACATTTTTTTGAGCATTGGATTTATGTGTTAGCGTGTTGGCATGCTAGGCATGCACAGTTGAACCAAAGTGCCCAAGTAATAGAATATGCATTAGTTCCTTTAATGTATATGCAAGCTCTCTGCCCTCACCCCTAAGGAACTGAATAAAAGTTTCCTGTACTAAGTGCATGGGGAGACAGTGGCTTTAAGAGCTATCTCCCGGTTTCCTTACTTGCAAGAAGTAATAAAAATTTCTTTGCTTTCAACATTTCCTTGGATTGTGTTCAATTTAATGCACCACAAGCTGTAAACCTTTTGAGTTGAGTTACATTATTTCCTGGGGCTAAATTGTTAGATATTTGAACAGTATAAAGGAATGTTCATTTACACACCATAAAGTATGTACTGAATCAGTGAATCATCATATTGTTATGTGTAATCAGTATGCTGATTTATTTCCATACTAGTGAAGCATGAATGTACAATTCCACGCATCCTCTTCAACACTATTTGTTAGGCATTCAACCTTTGCCAATCTGATATGAATGAGTAAATTAGATAGACACCCTATACCATAAAAAGATGAGTTGTTTTTTTCTCTTTTAATTCTTTGATGATTAGTAACACTGAACATATTTTCAGTTACTTTTTGACCATTTGTATTTCTTTTCTGGTGTGTATATTGTCTGTTCCTGTCATTTGTCCCTCCTTTTATTGATGTGTTTGCGTACTTTTTATTGATTTATAAGAACTGGTTTTCTATATTCCTAGCAAATGTGTTATAATTTCCCCCAATTGATCACTTTTCTTTCTGTTTTATTTACGGTGCTATTTTTTACATAGATTTTTGAATTTTAAATTAGACACATTTATCAATTTTTGAAAGGGAGGAGACCACACTGAAAGTTAGTAACATACAAGGTTTTGTCTCTGCAAAGGGCTGCAGGGTACAGGGAAAAGAGCAAAATTTGCGCTCTTTTAATGACTTCCCACAGATCTCAGCAGTGTTTCCTCCTATCCCTTAAGATTATAAGGACATAAGGGATAGATGAGTTGATGACTTCAGAAAACCAAACCCTCGTCACTAAACATTTTTTTCTATTGAAATGATACTAAATCAATATAAACCTATTGAAATCTAATAGCCATAGCTTAGGAATGATTCTTCATGATATTACAAGCATGCTACTTGTTTTTCACCTGTGCCCAAGTCAGATTAATTGATGGTTGGGTGCTGCTTTCCTTGCCTGGAGGCAAAGGCATGACCCAATGGCATCTGAGGTCCATCATTCTAGGAATCAGTGAGCTGGTCGTCTGAGTAGTAAGTACTACTTGTATCCTGACTTCTTCCACAACTGAGCCCTGAGGACAAACATGAGTAACATAGAGGCAGATCTTGGTAGGATGATATGGTCAGCATTCATCACTGTGCATGTCTTATCTGATTGCCTTACATCACAGGAAAAAGCTATTTGCAAACTCTCAGGTGCTATGAAATGCTGGTGAAATGATTATAAATGCATGTCTTGGCTCAAGATACTGATGGAGGATGCAAACATATCAGATCAGAGACCATGCTCTCAAGAAGAATTCAATCCCATATGTTGCATAAAGTAAAATAAAGCACAAAGTAGCCAGTCCAAAGTAGCACTCATAGGTCAATTCAGCTTCAAAGAAAGATTCCTTCTCTTAAGGGAGCAAAGGAAAAAACCATGGAAACATAGATATTTGAATTCAAGGACAAGGAGTTTAGGTTTTATCCAGAATCAGTGAAGGTTCTTGAGAAAATTTCATTTACTGATAATGTGACTATATAGTTCACCATCCAAATTGGGACACATTTGAGATTGAAAAAAAAGTTTATGATAATATATGCTGTGACAGAAGGCATAATCAAAACTGTTCCTGGCAAATAAGGATGTATGGTAACTCTATTAAGTGGTCAGAGACAATTATTTCCTAGAAGATCTCTAACGAAGAAGAGACAGAGGGATAATCCAGGAAAGTGAGAGGCGAAAATGGCCAACAAAGTACGTACACACACAAACACACACACAGACTTTAACATATATGTATATATATAAAAACATGTATGTATGTTTAAACATACACATTTAGTCTCTGTATATTATTTGTGTACCAACACGCATAGGTATAAACATGTATTTATATCTGGCAACTACTGGCTTCACCCTTTCCTTATGACTTATTCATTACGTTTTGCTTCAAGTTCTGGAGAATTTCAGATTCTCCCCCAGCGTTTCTGCCACTGGCAAGAAAGAGAGGATTTTCCTTCACATGCTTCTTCTGGCTTTAATATGCCTTCTAATGAATTAATTAGCTTACTTTTGGAAAATCTCTTCGTGGCATTGTACACCAATTTGAACCAGATGTGAACTCCTGTCCTTGCCCTTCATCTATTGAAAGTTAAGTAGAAAAATTTTTGAGTGGAGAAAACAGTAATAAAAACCTTGAGCCAGGGAGTTGCCAGGAGCATAGAGAGCCCCTTAGAGGGCTCACTCACTGTGAGTTGCGCTGGCCCTGGCATCTGGATTTCCCACACTGAAACTTCACTCTTTCCAGCCCCTTCATTCTTTCCACCTGCCCCAGATTGGTTGCTATAATTATGCAGTGCAATGCAGAGTTCCCCTACTCCTCACCATCAACTCCTTACCTGGAACTATTTCATAGTCAAACAAATAAGGACATTTTGCATAACAAAGGAGAAAAAAGAAAGATGGTAAATAATTTGGGGGAAAAAAACACACTGAAGTCCAGATTTCCCCTCCTTTGAAGAAAGCTATGACTTACAAAAGATATATGTTTTTCTCTTATTTATGAATATGGAGATTTATTATTATTTGAGGGTCCACCATGTTACAGGTTTTCTATCAGGCTATTTCTTTACATTGTCTTACTGACTGAAGCAATATAGCAACATCACTGTGAGATATTTTTAAGATTTATTTGTTTATTTGAGAGTGGTGGAGGGGCAGAGAGAGAACCTTCAAACAGACCTCTTGCTGAGCTCAGAGACTGCAAAGGGTCTCAATCCCTGGACCCTGAGATCATGATCTGAGCCAAAGTCAAAAGGCCACTTAACCAACTGAGCCACCCATGCAGCCCTCCCTATGAGACGTTTTTGTCATTATTCATTCTTTATAATAGAGTAGCCAGATAAACAAAACTAAAAAAAGAGTCACTTTATGTACCTTTCACAAGGATGCACAGCCACCAGGTGGCAGAACCAGGATTGAATTCTAGGTCTGACTCTAGGCTTTTAAAAGCAATGAGATACACCAGGGATCAGCAAATTTTTCAATAAAGGGCTAACGACTAAATATTTCAGGCTTTGGGAGCCATAAAATCTTTGACTCAACAGCTACTCGACTCTGCCATTGTACTGTGAAAATAGCCACAGATAATAAAGAAATAAGCATGGATCGTTCCCACTAAAATGTTAGAAACAATGAAATTTGAATTTAATATAATTCCCATGTGTAGTGAAGTATTCTTTTTTTATTTTTCTTCCCAACATTTAAACATATAAAACCATTCTTGGTGGGACGCTTGGGTGTCTCAGTTGGTTAAACATCTGCCTTCAGCTTGGGTCATGATCCTAGTGTCCTGGGACTGAGTCCCACATCAGGCTCCTTGCTCAGTTGTAAGGCTTCTTCTCCTTCTGTCTGCCTCTCCCTCTGCTTGTGCTCTCTCTCTGACAAATAAATGAATAAAATCTTAAAAAAAAAAAAAAGACATTCTTAGTTTGCAGGCTATACAAAGCGGATGGAGAGGCAGATTTGGCTCCAGACAAGTTTGCTGACTTCTAAGAGCCTGGCAGGATGGCTTAGACTTGGGCATAAGTAACGAAGTGTGAAGGTATCTCTAGATTATAGTCCAAAATGGGCTGCCAAGAGCCACTGAGTTTATGTTGGCAGAAGAAAGGAGAGAAAGGGACTTGGGACCATGGGGCCCAAGGTCCAAAACAGGAGCTATGAGGCCTTCCAGGTGGCACTTGCCAAAGAGAATGAGGCAGAAGATCAAAGTAAATATTCTACAACCATGTCACTCTTTGTTTCTAAGGAGCCCTATTCCTAGCTGGGAACAACTTCCGTGAGACGCACAGAAGGAGGCGGGGAGGAGCTGCCAGTCATTATCTGTCACAGGACCATGTGGGTGGTAGGAGGTGGTCCCCTCATGCCCAGGCTCTGTCTCACAGGCTGAGGCAGAGCCTAAGGCCAGGATAAAAGGGCCTTGGTGCCAGAGCCCCTCCATGCACTTGTCTCCTGAGGTGCTCGTGACCTAGTGCTGCCTGTGCACCGGTAAGTGTCCCCTGGGACCAGAACCAGTGCTTTTCACAGAGGGAACTCAAATCGCAGCAGGGGGGCTTATGCAGTGGGGATTTGGGGGAAAAGGATCCATTATGTCAGAGGAGGAGGGTTTGAGGAGTGCAGGGGAAACAGAGGAGGAGTGCAGGCAGGAGTTTGGCACCACCTGGGGACATAGGGAGAAGAACCAGATGGCTATGCCTTTGTGCTCTGGAGAAAGCAAATGGATCTGCAGTGTGGCATGGCACTCAAGATGGGGACACTGAAGCACAGACACTGGGCTCTCCTCTGACGGGTTTCGGGAGGGAGCTTACCCTTGAAAATGCAGCCCTGTTCCTCCCTGCAAAGGAGAGTTGTGGACAGGGACCTGAGGCTCTTCCAAGCTTGTTAAACCTGCCTATTCATGAGTCTGGGAATGTGTTTGCTAACTTCCTGTGTTGATGAGGATAATGCAAGCCTGAGAATCACCCTGCCAACCTATCAGCATGAGGTGGTGGGGAGAGGAGACCTGGGTTCCAGACTGAGATCAGGGGTCTGGGGTCTAGTCCCAGGTTTTCAGGAGCTGAGAGGCTTATTAGTTTCTTCAATAACATGAGCTCACTAAAGCAGGCCATCTCCAGGATCCTTTGCAATGCTGACCTCACAGAATAAAAACGTCTTGGAAGTTATGACAAAAGGCACACTTAATGTGCGTTTCCTTTAAGGAAACAATAGCCCCTCACATGGCTTATTAGTTGAACAGCTTCAGATCTGAAGGGCATGGTTGGAACGAGTTCCATCTTCACTTACAAGTCTTCAGATCCTTGGATGTGTTTAGTAATGTGGTTTGGTCTTAGTTTATTACCTTGTATACTGGAGAAAAGTGCATATCTGACTTACAAGGATCCCCTGAGGATCCAAAGAGATGGTGCCAAGTATGGGAAAGCCATCATGTGTTGGATTATAGAGATGTTTCTATGGATGTTTCTATGATTATATGGGATACTAAGAGGGTGAGAGAGGCAGGAGGCTCTGTATCCTGGATCTGACTGTGTGACTTTCTCTTAGCTTCCGACTTCATCAGCGAGATGTCCTACCAGCAGAATCAGCAGCAGTGCCAGTCCCCTCCCAAGTGTCCCACCCCCAAGTGCCCTCCAAAGTGTCCCCCAAAGTGCCCCTCAGTCTCTTCTTGCTGCAGTGTCAGCTCTGGGGGCTGCTGCGGCTCCAGCTCCGGGGGTAGCAGCTGCTGCAGCTTTGGGGGTGGCAGCTGCTGCCTGAGCCACCACAGACGACACAGGTCCCACTGTCACAGACGCCAGAGCTCTGGCTGCTGCAGCCAGCCCTCAGGGGGCTCCAGCTGCTGTGGAGGGGGCAGCAGTCAGTCCTCTGGAGGCTGCTGCTGAAGTGGACTCTGATCACCTCTTCCTCTGACCTCCTTGAATGGTGGAGAGATCTGAGCAAAAGCTTGAGCTCTGGCCAGAGGATCCCTCTATCCTGGTTTCTACAAGCCAAAAACATTTCTCTAAACTCATTTCCTGACCTCCTTCCCCCTATCTGTGGCTGCCCTGGGAATCCTAAAGCATAGACCTCATGTCCCTCTGCAAACATATTTTTGCATTCTTTTGTTGGATTTGAAACAATAAAATGGAATCTGCTCACTAACTTGGCATAGACTGATTTCATTTCCTATTTTTGTCACCATTGTTTTCTTTTTCTCTGCTCTCTCCTGGTGGCTACAGAGACATCAGTAGATAGAGGACAGGGTCAACTATAGGAAAGACATTTTTCACACTTTTGTATGTTTGCAATTTTCCCTAATTCTTTACTTTTCCTTTTACTTTTTATCTTTTGGAATATTTTATTTACTCATTTGAGAGAGAGACAGAGAAAGAGAGAGAACATGAAAAGGGGGAGAGGCAGAGTGAGAGGGAAAAGCAGACTCCCCTTGAGCCAGGAGCGTGATGTGGAACTCAATCCCAGGACCCAGAAATCAAGAACTGAACCAATTATAACCTGAGCAGAAGGCGGACAGTTAACTGTTATGTCCCAATAACGGGTCCGTGATTAAAGGAGCGAGACTGATATAAAGCGAAGGTCAAGCAAAGCTTTATTTCGTGCCAAGCATCAAGAATCTTACGGAACATTCAGGGCTGCACCTCTTACAAGAGACGGTGACCCTTCTCTGTTTCACAGGCTAGCTTTTAAGGGCAAAGGCCATGCAGTCAGGCCTGGCCACGCACAGGTGGCCAATGAGATTGTAACACACACAGGAAACTCCACAGTGATGCTAGATGACCAATTGAGTTACAATTTACCCTAGTAGACATTTGAACCAGCCTATTATACCTTGATTGGGATTGGCGCCCAAAAGGCTCCCAAAGGGCAGGGCCCATACTCCTTGGTAACCAGGGAGACAGTATGCATCCCCCCACTGATTGGATGTCTCCACCTGGCCTGACCCACCTTTGTATCTGGACTTTGTTACCTGAAGCTGGTTTCAGGGACTTGTCTCCAAGTAAATCCCCTGGGGGAAGTGGAGCAGCAACAGTTTCTAAATAGGTCCTTACACTATCAGTGTTATCTTCTAGGATTTTTATGTTTTCTGGTCTCATATTTATGTCTTTAGTCCATTTTTTAAAGATTTATTTAGAGAGAGAGAGAGATAGCATGCAAATGTGCAGAGGAGAGGGTCAGAGGGAGAAGAAGAGAGAAACTTCAGCAGGCTTCACACTTCACTCAGAGCCTGATACAAGGCTGCATCTCATCACCCTGAGATCAGGACCAGAGCCCAAACCAGGTGTCAGATGCTTAATGGACTATGCCACCAAGATGCCCCTAATGGTGTTAGAAAGTGGTCCAATTTCATTCTTTTATACTTATCTGTTCAGTTTTCCCAGCACCATTTATTGAAGAGACTTTTTTCCCATTGTACATTCTTGCCACCTTTCTTGAAGATTAACTGACCATATAAGCTAGGATTTATTTCTAGACTGTCTATTCTGTTCCATGGATCTATGTGTCTCTTTTTGTGCCAGTCCCATACTGTTTTGATTACTACAACTTTGTAGTTTATCTTGAAATCTGCAATTGTGATACTTCCAGCTTTGTTTTTCTTTCTCAAGATTGCCTTGGCTATTCAGGGCTTTTGTGGTTCCCTAAAAATCTTAGGATTCTTTGTTCTAGTTTGGTGAAAAATGCTGTTGGTGTTTTGATAGGGATTGCACTGAATCTGTAGATTGCTTTGTGTAGTATGGATATTTTAACAATAAAACTAATGTAACATTGTGTGTCAACTATACTCAAATAAAAATGTTTTAAAATATTTTATTTATTCATTTGACAGAGAGACACAGCAAGAGAGGGAAGACAGGCAGGGGAGTGGAAGAGGGAGAAGCAGGCTCTCCACAGAGCAGGGAGCTTGATGTGGAGCTCGATCCCAGGACTCCAGAATCATGACCTGAGCCGAAGGCAAATTTAATGACTGAGCCACCCAGGCACTCTTCAAATAAAATTAAAAAAATCTTTTAATACTTAGTAACAAATGAGAAATTTGAATTATTGCCACCATTAAAAAAATATGGAAGGAAACAAAATTAATGTCATGAGAAACTCAAAGCTTTTTCTCTAAGATCAGGTATAATCCAAGGATGTCCCCTCTCAGCATTCCTTTTCAATATAGTACTAGATGTTCTAGCTAATACATTAAGATAAGTTAATTAAGGGTATACAGATTGGGAATGAAGAAATAAACTTTTTATTTGCAGATTATTTATTAATCTATGTAGAAAATCTGAAATAATCAACAAACAAACCTCCTGGCTCTAATAAGGAATCATAGCAAGATTGAAGGATAAAAGGTTAATCCACAAGAATCAATCATTTTCCTATATACCAGTGAACAAGTGGAATTTGAAATTAAAAATATAATACCACTTACATTAGCACCACCCTATAATAAAATACTTAGGTATAATTCTGACAAAATATTTATAAGATGAATATGAGGAAAGCTATAACACTCTGATGAACAAAATCAAATAAGAACTACAGAAATGGAATGATAATCCATGTTCACGGATAGGAAGAATCAATATTATCAAGATGTCAGTTTTTCGCTACTTGATCTATAGATCCAATGCAATCCCAGTCAAAATCCCACAAAATATTTTTTGGTATCAAGAAACTGATTTTAAAATTGATATGGTGAGGCAAAAGATCCAGGATAGTCAACACAGTGTCAAAGGAGAAAAATAAAGTTGTAGGACTGAACCACTTTAAGAATTAGTATAAAGCTACATAATCAAGACAATTTGACATTAAGAAAATAATAGATAATAGATCAATGGAACAGAATAGAGAAGCCAGAAATAGACACCCATAAATATAGTCAATTAAGCTCTGACAAAGAACAAAAGTGATACAATGAAACAAAGATAGACTTTTCAACAAGTAATGCTGGATAAAAGGGGTATCTACATTAAAAAAAATAATCTAGACACAATTACACTGTTGGTGGGAATGCAAGTTGGTGCAGCCACTTTGGAGAACAGTGTGGAGATTCCTCAAGAAATTAAAAACAGAGCTTCCTATGACCCTGCAATTGCACTACTGGGTATTTACCCCAAAGACACAGATGTAGTGAAAAGAAGGGCCATCTGTACCCCAATGTTTATAGCAGCAATGGCCACGGTCGTCAAACTGTGGAAAGAACCAAGATGCCCTTCAACGGACAAATGGATAAAGAAGATGTAGTCCATATACACTATGGAGTATTATGCCTCCATCAGAAAGGATGAATACCCAACTTTTGTAGCAACATGGACGGGACTGGAAGAGATGATGCTGAGTGAAATAAGTCAAGCAGAGAGAGTCAATTATCATATGGTTTCACTTATTTGTGGAGCATACAAATAGCATGGAGGACATGGGGAGTTAGGAGAAGGGAGTTGGGGGAAATTGGAAGGGGAGGTGAACCATGAGAGACTATGGACTCTGAAAAACAATCTGAGGGTTTTGAAGGGGCGGGGGGTGGGAGGTTGGGGGATCCAGGTGGTGGGTATTGGAGAGCGCACGTATTGCATGGAGCACTGGGTGTGGTGCAAAAATAACGAATACTGTTACGCTGAAAAATAAAAAAATAAAAAATAAATAAAAAAAAACCTCAAAATGGATCACAGACCTAAATGTAAAATGAAACATTATAAAACTCCTGGAAGATATCTATTGTCTCCCATCTGAGTACTAAGCATGCCCGACCCTGCTTAGCTTCCGAGATCAGATGAGATCGGGAGCGTTCAGGGTGGTATGGCCGTAGACCTGGAAGATAACTATTGAAGAAGACCTAGACTAACTTGGATTTGGTGATGACTTTTTAGATACAATACCAAATACACAATACAGGACAGAAATAAGTGATAAACTAGACTTGATTAAATTAAAATCTTTTGCTTTGCAAAAGACAAAGTTAAGAGATGATAAAACAAGTCACAGACTATCAGTATTTTTAAAAGACACATATGATGAAGGACTATTATTCAAAACATATAAATAACTCTTAAAACTCAACAAGAAGAAAACAAACAACTCAGCTAAAAAATGGACAAAAGTCCTTAACCACACCACCATGTCCTTAACCATACCACACCAATGAAGATATACAAATGACTAATAGGCATATGGAAAGACACTCCTCATCATATGTCATCACAGGAATGCAAATTAAAACAACAATGAGAAACCACTATATACCTATTAGAATGGCCAAAATCTGCAACACTGACAACACCAAATACAGATAAAGATATGGAGCCACAGGAACACTGGTTTATTGTTGGTAGGAATGCAAAATGGTATAGCTACACTGGAAGATGGTTTGGTGGTTCCTTACAAAAGTAAATGTACTCTTAACCATTTGATCAAGCAATCTTATGATATTTAACCAAAGGGATTGAAAACTTATGTAAACACAAAAACCTGCACACAGATATTTAGAGCAGCTTTACTCGTAACTACCAATTACAATGTCCATCAGGAGGTAAATGAATAAAAAACTGTGCCCAGACAAGGAAATGTTATTTGGCACTATAAAGAAATTAATTATCAGGCAATGAAAAGACATGGAGGAACTATAGATACATATTACTAAATAAAAGAAACCAATCTAAAAAAGTTATATGCTATATGACTCCAGCTATATGACATATGGAAAAGACAAAACTATGGAGACAGTGAAAGTTCAGTGTTTTTTTAGTCTTTTTAAGATCAGGATGTTGCTGAGGATAGGATGGGGAGGTATGAGTAGGCAGAACACCAAGGATTTTTAGCACAGTGATAGTACTCCATATAATACCATTTTTATGGATACCTGTCATTATACATTTGTCCAAACCTATAGAGTAGGTAAACAGTAATGTAAACTATGGACTTTGGATGATATTGATGTATCGATATAGGTTCATGGATTGTAACAAATGTAGCACTCTTTTGGGGGATGTTGATAATGGGGAAACTATGCATAGATGAGTGTAGGGGGTATATGGGAAATCTCTGTACCTTGCTCTCAGTTTTTCTATGAATCTAAAACCACTATAAAAAATGGTTTAATAAATAACTTGGGAAAATAGATTGCAAATGACAGTTATAGGACTAAAATCCCTAATAAATATAGGGTTCATATAAATTAAGAGTAAACAAGTAGCATTCCTATAAAAGATTTGGAAAAACCATGAAGGATGGATTCTAAAAAAAGAGAAAGAGGGACACCTGCTTTTGGTACTCAGGTCATGATCCCAGGACTCTGGGATAAGGGTCCCCATCCCCCCATGTCAGGCTCCATGCTGGTTGGGGAGTCTGCTTCTCCTTCTTCCTAAGCCTCTTCCCCTGCTTGTGCTCTCTCTCTTTATCTTCAAATAAATAAATAAAATCTCAAAAAAAAAAAAAAAAAAAGAGAGAGAGAAAGAGAAGGAAGAAAAAAAATCTGTAATTACCACTGAAATTAATTTGGAAAAACAATTCTATCTTGCTCATACAGAAGAAACAGGATTCGTTTTTTAGGAGGGAGCTGTCAGATTTATAATTAGCTCACAAAACTCATTATTGGTACAAAAACAGGTGAAGTGCAAATGGTTACTCCTGGGAGTGGTCATTCCTGAGAATGCAAATTAGCATAAAGATTTGGGTGATTCCTTAATTCATTCAACAAATATTTATTGGGGTAGATGAACTGAGCTTAAAGTGAATGCACCATTCATAACATAAGATAAACATTGTTATGACATTGAGTCAATGTTAAAAAAATAAAAATGAAAGAAAGATGCATAAGAATGTCCACTCAATGATTCAGAAGTAATGCGAGAACCCAGCACAGTTGAGATAAATATGAGGTAAATATAAAAAACATAAAAAATATAAAATATTAAAAAATTAGTAAGAAGACTTAGAAAATATAACTTTAAAAGTTGCTATTTAAAATAGTAACTGAATTTTCATCTAGACTCTAAGAATATTACTTCATCATTTACAATTTAATAGGATTTAAAGGGTTTGTAGAGAAAAAGCAAAGATTGCAGATTTGCTTGGTGCTGGTTCTGGGGCACAGAGAAAAACGATTTCTCATTCTGCGTTGTTTCTGTTTAAATCTCAGCAGTGCTTTCTTCATTCCATGAGATAATGAAAAGTTGACAACTCAAGGTGCTAGGAAAAGAAGTTTTGTTGGTGCAGTGTTTGATCCCCACTCAGCAGCACAGAATGGGGCCTTGGGCCTGGAACACTTCCTCATCAAGAGATAAAGGGGCTGGCACTTGGCCAATCCCACTGTCATCTCTGCTCTGAGTTGGGGGGTGGGGGAATGTTGTATATCTTGCGACATATCACTCAAATCAGGTTATAATAAGTTCCTTCACATTCTGGCTTGGATATTATATTTGTTTACCTCCATTGGTTCATACAGAGCTATGCACAGTGAGTAGTTAATGATCTTAAAATCATATTACTAACATTAGCATTGATTTTTCAAGTGGCAAATACCTAATCCTGATGAATAAGGTCATTCCCACAGGAGACCACTCTCCAAAACAGGCTCAGTGAGGTGTGTTCCCCACATTGTGCTGAGAGATTTGTCCTCCTGCTCAGTGTTGGGGGAGGTCATGGAGAGGATGTGACTACTGTTTGACCCATAAGCTAGATGGACCTTGGCAATTGAAGACTTCTCACCCCTTCCCCATCCTTGGGATGTGAGTTCAGCTTTTCTTCCCTGCTCCCAGAGGCTGCCCTAAGGACACAGCCTTGAGATGATGATGTGTTGAGACCACCTGGATATTATATGTGACTGAGCCCAGTTAAGGCCTCCATATAAATTTTTAAGATTTGAAGGGGGTGGGGTGTGGAGATCTACCTGTCTTGCAGCTGCCCAATGCAAGCCTCTTGAGTAAGTTTCCTTGTCGTCAAACCTGCTGCCTACCAACCTGAGGCTTTCTTCATTCTCTCCCTGCCCTCTGCCAATAAAAGCCAGTTTCAGATTATACCAGGGAAGCTCCTAAGCAGCTTGGAGCCAACATTCATGCTCTTCCAAAGGACTTGGTAATGGGGAAGTGGTCAAAACATGGATTCCTGCTCCTGATTGCTGGGATGATGGGGTTGAGATGCCATTTGATCCATGCAGTTACCTCTATGCAGGCAACACCCAAACTGTCAATTGACCTGACTTAGATGTAGTTAGTGAGTCAGCAACATAGTTGTATCATGAAGACAGGATTTTAAGCCTTGGTTAAAAGTCTCATGGTTTTATTAACAGTCCAATATATAAACATTTTCCCACAAAAGCATTGGTTTTCTGAGGTTTCCCATTTGTCAAGGTGTCTGTTGCACCCTCTTCTTTTTGTCAGGCAGAGTACCATGCACAGGTTATGAATCCCAGGGGAGCACTATAAACTCTCTGCCCATTGGATCTCAGTATCAGAGTTGCCAAGGAAAACATAGTGCATTCAATCACTAGAAGGAATAACATTTCACTCATATAGAGAAGAGACAGAACAAGACTGGCTTCCACAGTGGGCATTGATCCCTCATGGCCAGTGGCCATCCCTGTCATGTGGCAGTGGAGGAACTCCCATGCTTTATTTCATGATATTTTCCTTTCTGAGACAATGCAGTTCAAGTCCCATTTGCTCTGTATCCTTTCCATAACATTATCTTACAAAGGAGATTTTAAAATTCCCTTTAACAACACAGTTGTGCCTCATATTTCTCATTCCCCTTTAGCAAGTAGTATATGCTTATGCAAGCATAGACTTTTAAAAACCCCTTCATTAGCCTTACTACTACCTTGGCAGTTTGCAAACAGCTATTCCCTATGACTCCAGTCACCCTCATGAGAGACCACACTCCAAGACAGGCCCAGTGAGGTGTAAAGGGCCACACCCCTCAGAAGTCAGCCACTGTTTCACCTGACCATGACATTTGTTCAAGTTGTTCCAGTGGGCTTCCTAATGGGGGAGTGTCTGGGATATCCATGCCTTGGCTCACATGGGAGTTCATCTTCTGATTCAAGGAGGTAATCTGGCCCATGCCCCTGCCTCCAGGCAGGGCAGCACTCAAACTCTCCATCTGCTTGGACTTAGTGATGAGTCAGCCACATGGTTGCAACCCTATCACTTGGACTGACACTTTGGCTTTGGTTATGAGCTATCAATGGCTTTTGGCCTTCAGTAAACATGTTTGACTGTTGGAGGCCTTCTGAGGTCACCTATTCACTCAAGGGGGTCTGTCTCTTACATGGTCATTCCCTCCTCTCTCAGGGAGCTGGATGGGGGCACTGCTGAGATCACATGGGAAGCAATTCAGACTAAATTAATTTTCCTTTCCTCCCTTCAGAGCTACAAATGAGCACTTAAATTGTAGTTTTCTTCATCTCTGAAATCAATATTCTAAAATCAATAGAAAATACAGACAACTGTTGCTTAATTATTAATGGAGGAGGGTGTAATAAGAATGGCACAAAACCCATAATATATAAAGAAAAGAGTTGATCAGTTAAATTACAGGAAAAAAATTAAGTTTTATACAGCACAAAGTATCATATATAAGGTAAAAAGACAAATAACTACAGAACAATACAACGCATATACCCGGTAAGAAGTTGATAGCCCCAATATATAAATACATCTTACAAAATCAAAAGTAAATAAGCATACACAATGAAATGAGTAAAAGACACAAAAAGCCCTTCCCTAATCCATCCCTCCCCCACCTCATTCTTTCCCTTGTTCACTCACACATCCACATGCGTTGTATTAGTCCGGGTTTTCCAGAGAAACAGAACGAGTAAGATGTGTACACATATACAGAGAAATTTATTTTAAGGAATTGGCCCACACAGCTGTGGGAGCTGACAAGTTTGAAAACTGCAGAGCAGGCTGGCAGGCTAGAGACCCAGGGAGTGCTGATGGTGCAGCCGCCAGTCTGAAGGCAGTCTGCCAGCAGAATTCTTTCTTCTTGGGTGGCCTTGTTGTTTTATCTAATTCTTTCTACTGACTGGTTGAGGTACATACACATTATGGAGGGTAATCTCTTTTACTCAAAGTCAACTGATTTAAATGATAATCACATTAAAAAAATACCTTCATATCAACATTTACATTGAGTGTTTGATTTAAAATCTGAGTGCCATGGCCTAGCCAAGTCCACACATAAAATCAACCATCACAGTTCACCCCTTGTCAACTTGGCACCCATATACATCTCTTTAAACAATATTCAACCTCCAAATAAAGACAATGACAAGGCCATACTGCCAGCTAACATGAAGCAATTAGGCTCTGGATAGCAGATAATGCAAAAACTCTTTCACCAGAAAAGGATGTGAAGTCCTTGAATGATGTTGGCTCTTCTCTTTGATATCCTTAACTTAACTTCTATTATGTAATGTTGAACAATACTGAAATACATCAGTCAAAACATCTTATGTTATATGATAAGGGGATAAGAATGGGAGGAAACCAAAGGTACTTAACACACACACACACACACACACACACACACACACACACACACTCACAACAATGTAAGGAAGTAAACATATCATAGAAAGAAATGCCTGTAGTTCTGGCTATGGTTCTTTTTGGCTGGTGAGGTGACCCAATTTTCATTCCTAAAGGGTATGGGACATGAATAGTCCTGTCTGAATTGGGTTCTTCTAGTTTTCCATGGACTTTAATTGCAGGGCATGGCAGAACTAAGAGTTGCCCCAAGGGATCTCCTGTATTCCACACATACTCTTCTTTACCTCCACTGTGAGTAGCAGTTTAATTTCTCTGTGGTAATCAAGATCAATCATCCCACTGAGCTCAGTAACTACCTTCTTTTCCTATTGATTCAGAGTCATGAGGAGGCCAAAGTAGCCATGTGGCAGCCTTAACTTCCTGTTCAACGGAATCACTGTGTGTGCTGGTGCCTTCTCCTATCCTGGACCCCATTGAAAACTAGCAGATTCGGGGTTACTCAGTAAATGGGCTAGGGTAGCACACCCAAATGAAGAATATGTTACCTCCAAAACCCAAAGAGTCACACTAGGTGTTGTGACTTATTTTTTATTGTAGGAGGGGCCAGATGCAACTACTTCTATTTACTTCTGTTTCACTGTACTATACCTTGTACCACTGGACCCCTAGAAATTCCACCAAGGTAGAAGACCCCTGAGTTTTTATCAGAGTTATTTCCTACCCTCTGGCACACAGATGCCTTGACAATAAGTCTAGAGTAGTTGCTACTTCTTACTTGTTAGGTACTAATCCACATAATATTGACGTAATGGAACAGTGTGAGGACTTGTTGAAGGGAAGGACAATCAAGATTCCTGAGAACTAAACTATAACATAGGGTAGCAGAATTGTCCTACTTCTGGGGAAGGACAGTAAAGGTATATTGCTGGCCTTTCCAACTGAAAATAAACTGCTTCTGGTGGTCTTTCCTAACAGATCTGAAGAGGAAAAAAAAAAAAAGTTTTCCTGATCTCTAGCTGCATGTCAGTTACCAGGGGATGTGCTAACTTACTCATGTAACAAAACCACAGCTGGTACAGCAGCTACAAGTGGAGGGAATCACCACTGGCTTCAGTTTGCAGTAACCCACTATCATTCTCTAAGACTCATTTGCTTTCTAGCAATAGGCAAGTTAAATAGGGATGTGGTGGGAATCACCACCCCTGCATCCTTCAGATCATTCATTGTATCACTAATCTCTGCAATCCCTTCAGGAATGTGGGGTTGTTTTTGATTTATTGTTTTCCTAGGTAGAGATAGTTCTAATGGCTCCTATCTGACCTCCCCATCATAATAGACCTCACTCCACCGATTAGAGATCCTGCCAGTTTTTCTGTATATCTGTTCCAATCATACCTTCTAGAACCAGGAAACAACCACAGGGTGGGTTCAGTACCCACTGGGCCTATTGTAAGAAAAAAAAAAAAAATGAACAAAAAACTGAGCTGAAATTCCATTGATCACCAGACTTCTTTAAGCTCCTATTCTAAGTGGACCAAAGTGTACCAAAGTGATGTTTTGAGGCTCCTGGAATTAGTGTCAATCCAGAGCCAGTGTCCAATTAGCCCCAAAGTCTGATTATTTTCTTTTCCCCAGTGCTCAGTTACTCTGGTGAAGTGCCACTGGTCCCTTTGGGGAAGGCTGGGGGAAAGATTAATAGTATAAATCTTTGGCAGAGTTCAAGGGTTCTTCCTCAAGAGGACCTAGCCTCCCTTTCATTCAAAGGGTTCATGTCTATAAACTAGCTAAAAGTTGGGAATTGATTGGGGGAGCATTATTCTCTCTTTTTATGGTTCAGAGTTTTCTTCACTTGACTTAGAATTTTTCCTCTTATACATATCAAGTGACAATGCAGTAGACTTCCCATCAACTTCATTTCCACACCACCATGATGAACTAGCCAGAACCACAGCTCTCTGTGAGTCAGAATGTTCTGATTACTGCCTTGACTATCATCCACGATAGTAACCACACCCCCTTTGCCTTTGGTGCCTAAGTGCTGCCAATGGTATCCAATTATCCTTATTGCATTTAGGTTTCCCAATTCAGTGGCATCAGCTTCCACTGTAATTTCTAACCTAAAGAGAACAATCACATAGCTCTTCAAGGATGCTATTGTCTTCTCACAGATTTATTTCTCATAGTCATGAAAGATAAGTCCCATGGGCCCTTCCAGAGGAGATGAGAAGATCTCAACTGATAATTCCACTCTAACATTCCAATTAACCTTGCACCCCTTCATCTATAATATATCAAGGAAGTCCTGGCATTTCTTCTTCATTTAGTGTCAGCCACCTTTTGGTCCATGTTTCAGCCAACCAACACAACAAACTATTAGAGCCCTGTCTAACCAACCCCCACCCCACTGCCACACCCCATCACCACCACCACCAAACTATAGCATTAAGTCTAAAATATTTGCTTGGTGGACCTATATAAATAAGTTCGGCCCGATCCAACTTTAAGTCCCTTTTACAATTATCTCATACCCTTATTATCCATCCCATACATATTCCCTGGGTTTATATCTGTATAAATTAGAAAAAAATCTATGTAGTTCTTTTACAGTGTAGTGTACCTATTTATGGGTCACACTTTCTACATCACCTTTTGGGGCTTACTGGGACTTGAGTCAAGGTGCATGTCTAGAAGCAAAGATAGATGGTGGGATGGTTTCTGAAGAGAACTAGTGGTGCACTGCAAGGCAACAACTTCCAGGAGGTCTGTCAGCTTCCTTGGGAAATGCATGGTTAACCTTCTCAGAGTGGGATGAAAAGGCTGCTTTTACTGGCAAAAGATACAAATTGGTGGAATGAAATTTAGAAATTCAATGTCTCAGCTTTATCAGGAACTTCCCAAATGTCTCTATTCCAATTTTCAGGGTCCAAGGGATGTGACAACTAGATATCATGTGAGGCATGGTATCAGCTCTCAGGACACTCCTTACAAAAATGTACCACTGTGGGGCACCTGGGTGGCTCAGTGGGTTAAAGCCTCTGCCTTTGGCTCAGGTCATGATCCCAGGGTCCTGGGATCGAGCCCTGCATCGGGCTCTCTGCGCAGCAGGGAGCCTGCTTCCTCCTCTCTCTCTGCCTGCCTCTCTGCCTACTTGTGATCTCTGTCAAATAAATAAATAAAATATTAAAAAAAAATGTACCACTGAACCTAGTCAGGAAGAATCATCAAACAAACCCAAATTGATAAGCATTCTGCAAAAACCAACAACTGTTTAAAAATCTTCAAATCATGAAAGACAAAAAGCCTGGACTGTCACAGATAGGAGGAGACTAAAGAATTCTGGCAACTAAAGGCAAAGTTGGCTCCTGGATTGGATTCTGAACCAATAAAAATTTGGTTTGCTCTTAAGGACATTAGTGGTGCAGGTGGTAAATCTGAGTAAGTTCCGTACACACTGAGGCCTCGGGGGAAGCAGGAGTTGAGGACAGAGTATGAAAAAGATACTGTAGGAATAAAAAGAAAACAACAATCAAGGCAAGAGGGAGTGAAGTTTTCTAGTTTTATTGTTTCACATCAGTCTGGGTTTACAACAAGGTAAGCTACTGAAAGGTGTAGGGTCTGTGCTTTGGATTCCTAGGGCAGCCAAGCATATGGGGGAGAAGGTGAGTAAATGGGTTTGGGGGAGGGGTTGTGGTTCCTGGACACCAGGGAACAGGGGTCCTGTGGGCCAGAGCACAAGGCTGCACTCAGTCCCCTGAACCATATGGGCAGAACAAGCAGGAAAACAGGAACAAGAGGAAGGATTTGGTCACTCGTTATCCTCAAGCATACTTTTCTTGGCTCAGGGTCCTCATCAGCAGCAGCCTCCAGAGGACTGACTGC
>NW_019154172.1:641972-658627 GCF_002288905.1 Enhydra lutris kenyoni | reverse complement strand
GCAGTCAGTCCTCTGGAGGCTGCTGCTGATGAGGACCCTGAGCCAAGGAGAGCAGACCTGGAAGCACAAACTGGGGAGAACATTATCTTTATTCTGCTAGGCCTGCCTCAGAGTCTGAGAATTACCAGAGAAGACCGAACATGCAAAGACAATATGGCCACCCTGGGGTCTAGAAACCGACCCTCTCCTGCATCCCTGTGCACTGGCCTTGAATTCTATTCCCATGTCAAAGCCCTAAGCAATTCTATATCATAACTTCTCACACAGTGCTGTCTCACTGATGTGAAACAATAAAACTGGGAATCTACTCAACATCTGATTCTGGAATGATTGTTTCCTTCTTGGGTTGCCACTGTATTCCTCTACCCTGTCCTCTGCAGGCAGTGGCCTTGGTACCTCAGCGGCCAGAGGGGTACTCTGGCCTAAATTGAGCTAAATGGAGGTAGAGCATGAAAGACAAATGCTTCCCACTCTGTTTTGTACCAGGCCCTGAAGCAGATTGCTGTGATTAAGTGTTTGGTGTCTTTTTGTAAACATAAATGTTGAGTTTCTGGTCACATTTGGGGCCTTAACTCCATCCCTGCATATTCCCTTCCTCTGTGTACTCATTCTGCTATTCTTAATCTACCCACCAAATATCCTTCCTCCTCTACCATACACACACACACAGAAAAGAAAAGACAAAAATCATATTAATAAAACGAAGAAGAAAAAATAGACATATTTTGAAAATATACATTTCCTGATCACCTCTCCTCCATTTAGGTCCAGGTACATCCAGGAGTAAAAATTGCTATTACACTCACCTCCCAGCAAATTTTGCCTCTTTTTTCCTCTTCTGGTTCCACTAAAACCTCAATACATTTTTCCTCCAAACACAGTCCCTATGCCACATGTATGAACTTGTCACTCTACTTCTGAGAAGCAGGGGCTCTGTACAGAATAAAGTGCATGCTTCTTAAGTCCTACATTTAAGACCTAATAGAAAGTGTTTCCAACTTAGTTTCTAAAGTTAGCCCTTCATGGTGCCCCAAGAAACTTCACCCCCCTGCCACACTGAACAATTCACTTTACATAGAGTGAACTCAGACTTGCTTGTCATCTTGATGTCTTTTTATCTGTGAAGTCGTAGAGTTTACTATCTGTAGCTTGGTATCTAGAACATTTTACATTCTCAATAAAGAGTGGCTCCTAATGTTATTGCTATCATATTGGCACTGCTGTTACTACCATTCTCAGCACCACAACTACTGCCACCATCACTACTCTTAGCAGCATTACTTCTACTGTCTGAAGTCCAATTCCTTCCCTGCCATCTGGACATTTTGCAATTCCCTTCTTGAAGGCCCACTTAAAATATCATCCTTCTATAAAGCCTTCTCTGCTCCCTTAAGCACTTCGTTAAGCAGGTGGATGTTAAACAGTTTGACTAGAACCATCAGATTAACCAAACTTAGCTTATAGTTGTCACACAAATAGAACTTTTTAATATTATGCTACTGTGGGACGCCTGGGTGGCTCAGTGGGTTAAGCCTCTGCCTTTGGCTCAGGTCATGATCTTGGGGTCCTGGGATTGAGCCCCACATCGGGCTCTCTGCTCATCAGGGAGCCTGCTTCCCACCTCTCTCTCTGACTGCTTGTGATCTCTGTCTGTCAAACAAACAAATAAATAAAATATTTTTAAAAAACTACTATGCTAATGTGTTTATTGGAATGATCTTCTAATTTCTAAAGGTCCAGGAAGACCTAGTGACTTTACAGCTCTTTCCAAATAAAGGAAAGTAATCTGTCTTTTTTTTTTTAAAGATTTTATTTATTTGACAGAAAGAGACACAGCAAGAGAGGGGAACACAAGCAGGGGGAGTAGAAGAGGGAGAAGCAGGCTTCCTGCTGAGCAGAGAGCCCAATTTGAGGTTCTATCCCAGGACCCTGGGATCATGACCTGAGCTGAAGGCAGACATCACAACCTGAGCTGAAGGCAGACACTTAACAACTGAGCCACCCAGGGGCCCTGTGATTTGTCATTTTGAAGCACAAACCCAGTATCAGTTTGGAAATTAGGATATCCAGTGTGAGAAAGAGTCACAATGCCAGACTTGGTCTTATGGCACATTTGTCAGTCCTGTGGGTTGGCTGATCACAGCATGGGAAGGGAGCCTGGTCTTCCCCATTCCATGCCTGACATTTGTTGTTTCTTCTAACTTTCCAAACACACTTCTGACCACTGCATGGTCACTGGGGGAAGGGGAACAGTCTCACATGCAGGTGCAATTTTCTTCTGATGATGGATCCCACTAGTTAGCAGATTTGTCTCTGTCTCCTGCTCTCATGGACATCATTCTAGTGTCTTCCCCTTATCTGTAATGTGAGTGATGTCTCTCTCATAGCAGATCACTCTAAGGTCACACCTAGTTCCATAATCTTCTCTTAGACAAGGAATGAAATGGCTCAAGACCAGTTGTTCATTCCACTGTGATGGATGTTTGGTCACAGGAAGTGTTAGTACATCATTTGACCCACACTTGCAGAGGGACCTGCTTAGGTGACACAGCTGGTCTCATTTACTCACCATTTCCTGTGTATGACTTTGGGAATCCCTGAACTCAGGCAGACATCTAGCCAGCTCCTCCCTGGGGAAGAATTAAGAGAACAGGGTCCTGAGGTCCTAATACTAGGAAATTCCTTATTCCTTTTGTCTCTCAGCAGTCTAGTTATCTTCCCCACCTACCACAATTCCCAGACTGGCAAAGTACTCCTCTCTGTCTGTGACTTTTACACAGTTAGACCCAAACTTTGAGACTGGTGAAAATCAGATAACTGAATACAATAGAAGAATTCATACAAGGATTTAAAATGTGATAAAGCAGGTGTCAATCAATAGGAGAAAGATTATAGTTCAATATATAGAGCTAGGGAATTTGCTTTATTGAAAAGGAAATATAAATCTTCGTTTAACATCATATGCAAAGATGAGTTCCATGGGATTAAGTAGTTAAACATTTTGGGGGAAATTAAGTAATAAAGGAAAAAGTACCTAGAGCCAAGGGTTTGTTTTATTTCAGAATAGAAAAAAAATTTCTAGTATAAACACAGTTAAAGAAATTTCAAGGAAAAATAGATACAAATACATATATATGAAATAAGATGTTTTGGGGGCACCTAGGTGGCTCAGTCGTGATCCAGGCTCCTGAGATGGAGTGCCGCATCAGGCTCCCTGCTTGGTGGGAAGCCTGCTTCTCCCTCTGCCCACTCCCCCGCTTGTATTTCCCTCTCTCGCTGTCTCTCTCTCTGTCAAATAAATAAATAAAATCTTAAAAAGAAAGAAAGAAAGAAAGAAGATATTTTGTAAGACAAAATACAAAGGCAAATTTTTGAATATTTTAATATATATGATGTATAATGAACTAATACCTTACTTTATAAGTATGTATAAAATTTTGTGTATAGTTTTTTAAACAAAATATTTTATACAGATGTTTAATAGTATAATGAACAATGGTGCATATATTCTTTATTCAAATTTAAAAAATAAAACATTATAAAGAGAACTGAAACCATCCCCCTCATATATCTCTTCTACCTAGAGATGTTCACTATTCCATATTTTTAATTTTTCCTTCCTGTGTATTTTATATGCCTTACTATATTTATTTTAACTTATAATTTATTTATAATAAAATTTTAAAAGTATAACATCCACTTGCACTTCAATAGAATTTATTTGTATTTAATTAAACTATATTTTCTTTATAATTTATTTAGCATTAATTATAACATATTTTTAACTTTCTAAATGTGAAAACATACCCCATATCTTTGCTACACTTACCTACATAGATATAGCTGACTCTATCTCATTTCATTTATTTTCACTATTGTATGGTATTCTAATGTAAAAGTACTCACACTTTACCTATGCATTCACCTGCAGTTGGATGTTTGTCTTGCTTCCGGCTCTATAAATAATCCTGTTTTTTGAACATTCTCACACATACCTTTTTGTATCCAGTGCATAGATTTAGGAATGGGATTGGTGGGTCTTCAAGTTGTCTGTTTTTAGCCTGACTAGATATTGCCATATTGCTCTTCAAAATCATGCAAATGCATATTCTTACCAGAGGTTATGGGAATTTCTGTGCTTCAACAGTGGTTCCAATAATAAATACTGTCAAGATTTTAATTTCTTGCTAATATAATTTCTTGCTAATATAAATGGAATTGGATACCATTTATGGATTTTTCTTGCTTTTCTCTGATTCCTCTCAAGGTTGGAAAGCCTTCTCAGAACTTGTTGGTTATTTAGTTTTTCCCCTCTGGGGATTGATTTCTTGTGACTTTCCCTCATTTTTCCTTCTTTGCTTTCTTCTCATTGGTTTGTAAGGTTATTTACATACTAACTTGTTGTCAATTTTATGTGTTGCAACTATCTTCTCATAACCTATATTTTAGATTTTCACTCTTTCTGACATTATTTAATGAAAGAAGATTTGATTTTTGTATAACCAAATGTTTTCTCCCTTCTGCTTATGTTGTATTTGTCTCTGACATGCACTTGTTTGTATTATTTAGGTGACCCCTCTCAACCAAATCTTTATAAGGTTATTATATAAAATCATTCTTGAAATTTTTAATAAATGTTCATTTTCCACGTTAGGTCTTCCCAATTATGGAACTGACTTTTGTATATTGTGTGAGGTAGTGGTATTAACTTATTGCCCAAATGGATAAACAGTTGGCATAGCACCATCTTTTTTGAATTGCTTACCCCACTTTTCTGTAATCCTGCCTATGACATGGTTCAAGTATTATTATGTATGCAAGTTGATTTTTAATTACAGTACCCTCTGACATCATTCTTTCACCAATAGCCCATGGTCCTCATTTCAACCACCTTATATTGCTTGATATTTTGTGAGTCAAGTTCTCACATTTTGTTCTTCTTCATGGGTATCTTATCTATTCTTGGCCTTTTGTTCTTTTATGTTAATCATAGAATCAGCTTGTGAAATTCCTTTAAAGCTCCTGTGGTGATTTTGCTGGAATTGCATGGAATCCATAGATTGAGTTAGAGAGAAATGACGTGAAATGACGTCTTCAAGACAATGTTGTCCTCAATTCATGGACATGACATCTCCTTCTATTTGCTGTGGCAGACTTTAATGTCTTTCAGTAGTTTTCCAACTTTCTCCACTTCTACATCTTTTGAGACATCTATTCTTAGATATATATTTGTTTTTGTTGTTATTATGTATAGTTTTATTTTTAAATAATATTTTTTAAAGATTTTTTTTTTATTTATTTGACAGACAGAGATCACAAGCAGGCAGAGAGGCAGGCAGAGAGAGAGAGGAGAAAGCAAATTCCCTGCTGAGCAGAGAGCCCGATGATGCGGGGCTCAATCCCAGGACCCTGGGATCATGACCTGAGCCAAAGGCAGAGGCTTTAACCCACTGAGCCACCCAGGGGCCCCTTAAATAATATTTCTAATTGTCATGGTATAATGTATGTGTTCTATAACAGCTTCAGTTGAGAAATAATAATTAAAATTAAAAATAATCTTTTCATGATTAAATATAGAAACACAAAGTAATTTTAATCACTATATATTTTTTTGCATGCCTATATTATAATCTATTATAGGTATTGAGGTTTTCCCAAATTCTCATATTATAAATATAATAGCCAACATCCTTGAGTATTGAGATATTCACATTTTTGTGATAATATCTATAGAAGAGAAGCCTTAAACTTGGAGTTGTCTGGTCAAAATTATGTGCATTCTATGCTTTAATCATTTTACTCATCAGTAAATATTATCTGAATGAATGGACCAATAATTTGCCCTTAAGAAAGGTAAAAGATATTCCCTATTTACATTTTATCCACTCCACCTTTATCCTTCCACATCTAGTCAGTTTAAAAACTTTTAAATCTTTGCCTATTTGATATGAATGCGTGTATTTGATAGAATAAAACAAAATGTCTTTTTTCCTAGGTTTTCTAAATATTTATTGGTTATATGTAAAAATCTAACATTTTTTGTTGTCTGTTTATCTCTTTGGTATTATTTCCATTGGGATTTTTCTCCTTGTTAATTTGTAAAATATAATTGCATATCAACTATTTTAATTTCACTCATGGAATATATGTTGTAATTTTACTCTTAATCTGTCATTTCCCTTTCAAATCTGTTTACATGTTGTTCTTTTCCACATGAGTAGTTTTATTTGGAAGTGGATAAACATTACATTTTCCTTTTATATTATAGTTTTAGGGGCCACCAGGCTTAAGAAATAATTAACTACCCTTTCTTTCTACTTTAACACTATTATCTAATAATGTGTGTTACAAAAAAATAATTAGATGGGTGAAAAAATGATTCATGAGTTTACTTGGTGCTGGTTTAGGAACATAAAAATAAAATAAAACTTAGTATGAAGCGCAGGGTGATTCTATAAGAACTAAACACTTTCAACAATTTACTAAGCAGCTACTAGATTATAGATAGACACAGTCAAAATAAATTATAAAATAAATAATCACAGTTATTTCTATAACTTTCCAATGTGAGACATATTGCAGTACCTTTAATTTACCTTCTATTTCCACTCTAGATCTCATACCCAATCCCTGATAAGAGAAGACTAAAAAGTAACCATTTGCTTAATAACTTTTTCTCTTATTAAGTTGAATATCAGCCATTGACACCACATAGTCAAGGCAAGCAGACAAGTCCTTACAAAGTTCCAAATAAGCTATTAAATTCTCACCCAGATCTTAATCAAACTGATGGATAGTTTGAGTACCAGAGTGCTAGAGGCACCAGCCGTATGAACCCTCAGGCCAATTACCTCAAGAATCAGTGCTCAGCTCCTGAATAAGACTTACCTGTGTGAGCCAAGGAATTGATATCCTGACTGACCCCTTTATAGGTAAGCCTTTTAATGACATAAGCAGGAAGATAAGAGTCATTCTCAGGCAACATACGGCCAGACCTCTGCAGGGTAAGGTCTTCACCACGTGTGTCTGCATGTTCCAGGTCTTATGCTGATGGCCTAAGTCATATAGAAAAGCTATCTGTAAATTCTGAAGTCTTATGCAAATGCTGCACTTGACCAAAAAAGAAAAAAATCTGTCGATTGCCACAGCATGCATGTAGAAATTGATTAAGGAAAATGACAATGATGATGATGGTTTTTGGTGTGCATAAACTGTGCAAAGCAAAGTTGTATGAATTTCAGGTATGTTATCCCATTTAACACTTCTAGCGAACTCATGAAGTAGAGGTTATCAGAGTCACCATTTCACAGATGAGGGGACTAGGGCAGAGAGGTTAAAAGATTTGCCCTAAGTTATATAAATAGTTTCAGAGCTAGAATTCATGCCCAGCATGTCTGACATCAGAGTCCCAAACCTAACTCCTAAATAATTTTTCCAGCTCGAGTTGATTTTAAGAGGTACATCAGTTTTGGAATGTGAGCTCAATATAACACACACCTAGAGCTTAGAGACATTTAGAAACAGACTCAGACACAGACACCTGTTCAAATGCACATTCCCAATGGCAAAGTGATGAGGAACATATGTGAAAAAGCTTGGAAGCATCTATGTTTCATTGTTCAATCTAGGAGGCCTAGAGCTAATGAATTAACATTGCAGGAGGGAGAAGGGGAAGGTGAGGGGGGACCAAGCCCCAAGAAAGAGAATGAGAGTCAGGAATCACTGAGGAAAATAAGGTGGCTGATGATGTGGGAATTTACCCTCTACCCCATTTCTAAGTGGTCCTATTACCAGCTAGGAGCAGCTGCCCCAAGACCTGTGGAAGGTGGCAGGAAGGAGCAGCCAGTTACCACCTGTCACAGGAACATGTGGGTGACAGGAGGTAGCAGTCCTGTCATGCCCAGGTCCTGTCTCACAGGCTGAGGGCAAAACCCAAGGCCAGGAAAAAGGGCCTCCAGGTCAGAACACCTCCATACCCTCCTCTCCTGAGGTACTGACAGACCCAGTGCTGCCTGTGCACCAGTAAGTGTCCCTTGGGACTGAGAGTAGAGCCTTCCACAGAGGGAGCTCAGACCACAGCACAGGGAAGTTGGGGCAGAGCCTTGAGCAGGGTAGATAGAGAAGGACAGAAAGTCTAGAAATTCTGAAGAAGGGAGTTGAGCTATGAGACAGGAGAGATAGACAACAGGATGATTAGTGTGTCTGTGCTTTAAATAAAATCAGTTCTATATCTTTTTAAATTTCTCAGGTTTTTTGGTAAGTTAAAAGTTTCTTCCTTTCAGAAGGAAGAGTTTACTTTGGTGAAATCAACTGTGTCCCTTGCCCAAAGCTTCTACTGGAATCACAGTGACTCTCAAACAGTAGAACAGAGGAAGCATAAATCTAGACATGCATGGATCTTACCCCCAGCACATGTCACTAGCAGGTCAGGAGGGGTGTCTGGGCACCTGCACCAGAAGCCCCAAAGTTGGATAGTGAAAAACAAATTGAAATTTATGGTGCTAAGGTGTGGAAAACAAAGGAGGCTGTGTGCTGTAAAGGGTACATAGCATATCCCAACTTCCCACAGTCAGGTCTTGCCTCACTTCTACATTTCTAGAATGATTTGGGTAACCTGTTTTATATATATGTATATATATGCCAAGGATCATCATACAAGCTGGTTAACCCAAATATAAATGTATGTATATGTATTGTATATAATTATATGGTATAGGTAATTTATATGATATTATAAATAGTATATAATATATGATAATAATATATATCTGTTGAAAAGCCAGCTGCAAAGTTCCTCCAAAAGGGAACCCTTATTTCTTGCTCAGCAAAGAGCACTGTCACTTTGACCTGGCTCCAAGGTGGGGTATTTTCAGAATTTGGCGGTGTGCAGAGCATGGACTCAAGTCACAATTTATGAACGCACGTTTTGCCTTCCCCACTTAAAGGCACTGATTTTGGATGACTTTGTTGATATAGCCATCCTCTGTGCTTTATTTAGAGAAGGTCACCATGTCTGTTTTATGAAAAGTTCCTAAGCTTCAAATGAGATAATGTGAGAGCATTGACAGACTATTTTAGAGATAATTACCCCATGGCTTATCTTGAACATGCTTTTTAAAATGTAGGTTAAAGAAATGGTAAAACAAGGGAGAACTGTGTCTTGGATCTGACTTGCTTTGTGACTTTCCCTCAGCTCCTGAACCTGCGTGCCAAGATGTCCTGCCAGCAGAATCAGCAACAGTGCCAGCCCCCTCCCAAGTGCCCCTCCAATCACCCCACCCCCAAGTGCCTCCCAAAGTGTCCCACAAAGTGCCCTCCAGTTTCTTCCTGATACAGTGTCAGTTCTGGGGGCTGTTGCAGCTCCAGCTCCGGGGGTTGCAGCTGCTGTAGCTCTGTGGGTGGCAGCTACTGCACGAGCCACCACAGGTGACACAAGTCCCACCATTGTAGACACAAGAGCTCTGGCTGCTGCAGCCAGCCCTCAGAAGGTTCGGGATGCTGCAGCCAGCCCTCGGGGGCTCTGGCTGCTGTGGAGGGGGCAGCAGTCAGTCCTCTGGAGGCTGCTGCTAAGGACCCTGGGCCAAGGAGAGCACAGTTGTGGACAGCAAATGACCAAACTTTTTCTCCAGCTCCTGGTCCTCCTGGGCCTGTCAACATGACTGAGTTGTCTCAGTGAAGGTTTTGACCTCTGGGCTGGGAGGTCCCTCTGCCTTGGGACTCAGAAGCCTGAATCCTCTCCCCTAATTCCACCTCCTGACGTCTGACACCAACTGAGTTGCCTGCTCTGGGATCTCCAAACCAGAGTAATCCACTCCCCAACTACTCTCCTTGCCATCTGCTCCTCCAATGAAAAACTAAAATAAGAAATTTGCTCACTGTCCCATTCTAGACTCTTCCTTGCCTGCTTGCATCCCAGTATTTTTTTTTTCCCACCACTATTCATTCTCTTGCTGCCTAGAGATCTTGGAAATCAAATTCATGCTAGTCACATGGTTGGTGATAGGAGGAGGGGGAAGAAAACAGCTCTGCCTCATACTCTGACACCATTTCTCAGACAAATCCTATATAGCTCTGCTGGAACTTGAACTTAGACTTTCTTTGGGGCCCAGACAAGTCACCAGGGCAATGCATATTCCATCTCTCCATTGGTCTCCTTCTCCTTTTCCCTGTGACATTGCCCCAACTCATCCTCAAATTTCTTTCTCCTTCAGGCAAAAACTTTTAGAAAATTATACCTGAACTTTCTACCAATAGCTCGTGAATCTTGGTTAATTCTTTTTTTTTTAACTTTATTATGTTGTGTTAGTCACCATACAGTACATTATTAGTTTTTGATGTAGTGTTCCATGATTCATTTGCATGTAATACCCAGTGCTCCATGCAATATGTAGCCTCCTTAGTATCCATCACTGAGCTAACCTATCTCCTCACTTTTTTCCCTTCTAAATCCCTCAGTTTGTTTCCTGTAGTCTATTGTCTCTCATGGTTTTTCTCTCCTCTAATTCCTCACTCTTCATTTTTCCCTTCCTTCTCCTAATGCCCTCCATGCTCTTCCTTATGTTCCACATATGAGTGAAACCATATGATAATTGCCTCTCTCCACTTGGTTTATTTCACTTAGCATAATCCCCTCCAGCTCCAAACATGTTGATGCAAATGGTGGGTATTCATCTTTTCTGATGACTAAATAATATTCCATTGCATATATGGACCACATCTTCTTTATCCATTCATCTGTTGAAGGGCGTCTTGGCTCCTTCCACAGTTTAGCTACTGTGGACATTCCTGCTATGAACATTAGGGTACATGTGCCCCTTCTTTTCACTATGTCTGTATCTTTGCGGTAAATACCTAGTAGTGCAATTGCTGGGTCATAGGGTAACTCTATTTTTAACATCTTGAGGAGACTCCATACTTTTTTCCTAAGTGGCTATACCAGCTTGCATTCCCACCAACAGTGTAAGAGGGTTCCCCTTTCTCCACATCCTCTCCAACATTTGTTGTTTCCTGTCTTGTTAATTTTGGCCATTCTAACTGATGTAAGATGGTATCTCATTGTGTTTTGAGTTGTATTTCCCTGGTGGCTAGTGATGTTGAACATTTTTCAATATCATGTGAAATGTTTCAAACACGTGAGTTTATCTTTGTGTATGGTGTAAGAGAATGGTCCACTTTCTTTCTTCTGCATGTGGCTGTCCAATTTTCTCAGCACCATTTATTGAAGAGACTCTCCTTTTTCCATTGGATATTCTTTCCTGCTTTGTTGAAGATTAGTTGGCCATAGAGTTAAAGGATCATTTCTGGGCTCTGTATTTTTTCCATTGACCTATGTGTCTATTTTTGTGCCAATATTATTCTGTCTTGATGATCACAGATTTGTAATATTGCTTGAAGTCTGGCATTGTGATACCCCTAGTTTTGGTTTTCTTTTTCAACAATCCCCTGATGATTCTGGGTCTTTTTGGTTCCATACAAATTTTAGGATTGTCTGTTACAGCTCTGTGAAAAATGTTGATGGTATTTTGAAAGGGATTGCACTGAAAGTATAAATTGCTCTGGGCAGCACAGACATTTTAATAATGATTTTTCTTCTAGTTCATGAGCATGGAATGTTTTCCTTTTCTTTGTGTCTTCCTCAACTTCTTTCATAAGTGTTCTGTAGTTTCTAGACTATAGATCCTTTAGCTCTTTGGTTAGGTTTATTCCTAGGTATCTTATGGTTTTTAGTGCTATCATAAATGGGATCAATTCTTCAATTTTTCTTTCTTCAGTCACATTGATAGTATATAGAAATGCAACTGATTTCTGTGTATTGATTTTTTTATCCTTTCATGTTGCTGAATTGCTGTATGAGTTCTAGAAATTTGGAGGTGGAGTCTTTTGGGTTTTCCACATAAAATATCATGTCATTTACAAAGAGAGAGAGTTTGACTTCCTCTTTGCAAATTGAATGCCTTTTATTTCTTTTTGTTGTCTGATTGCTGAGGCTAAGACTGTTGAACAGTAGTGGTGACAGTGGACATCCCTGTCACATTCCTGACCTTAAAGGAAAAGCTCTCCATCTTTTCCCCATTGAGAATGATATTCGCTATGGGCTTCTCATAGATGGCTTTACAAGAAATATTAAAGGGAATTCAATAAAAGAAGAAAGACCTCAAGACTAATATAGACCAGAAGTTTACAGAAACAATATATAGAAACAGGGACTTTACATGTACTAAAGTAATGAGTAATGATGCACTTAAATGTATGTATGTATGTATGTATGTATTTATTTATTTATTTATGTTAGTCACCATATAGTACATCATTAGTTTTGGATGTAGTATTCCAAGATTCGTTTTTAAAGATAAACTTGAAATGGATAAAAGATCTCAATTGGAGGCAGAAATCTATCAAAAATCTATCAAAATCCTAGAGGAGAACATAGGAAATAACCTCTTCAACATCGACCACAGCAATTTCTTTCAAGGCATGTCTCCAAAGGCAAAGGAAAAAAAAAGTAAAAATGAACTTTTGGGGCTTGGTCAAGATAAAATGTTTCTGCACAGCAAAGGAAACAGTCAACAAAACATATCTTTCAATAGTTACTCTCAATGTGAACAAGATGAATGCTCCCATAAAAGGGAACACAGTTTTAGATTGGATTAAAAAAAAAAAAGCAGAACCCATCCATATGCTGTCTAGAAGAGACCAATTTTGAATGTAAAGCCACCTCCAGATTGAAAGTGAGGGGATGGAGAACAATTTATCATACTAATGGACCTCAAAAGAAAGTTGGAGTAGCAATTCCTGTATCAGAGAAATTAGATTTTAAACCAAAGATTATAGTAGGAGATGTAAAGGGACACTATATCATAATTAAAATGTCTATCCAACAAGAAAAACTAACAACTGTAAATATCTATGACCCCAACATTGGAACAGCAAACTACAATGTGGTAGACAGTGTGGTCTCAGGACCCACGGGGTCACAGAAGGATTGGGGGTGTCGGAGTATCACAGAGCTCACAGGTATTAGAGCAGGGAAGCTGGCTACAGAGAAGGAGCTGAAGAGTGAGCTCTCAATTCAGGGTTATCTTAAACTGTGATCCATAGCACAGTTAGGACACTGCTCTTTGAGCAGGGACCCCACAAGTGACAGATCTGGGGAGACCCCCCTGGAAGAGCAGCAGGGATCTGCTGGGTTTGGAGACTCCAAATGGGGCTGTGTGCCAGAGACAGAGATGCTCATCACAGGCTGGGTGAGCTCAGAGTGCAGCCGGACGCCAGGGAGACGGGAGTGATTGAGCGCTTTTCTCCAAGACCACACTGAAGAGTGGGGCCCTGAGCTCTCGGCTCCTCCAGGCCAGAGATTGGGAGGCTGCCATTTTCATTCCCATCCTCCATAAATCTAAGGAAGGTGTTCAGGGAACAAAAGCTCCTGAGAGCAAACCGGATCAGATTACTTAGCCTGGCCCCTGGCAAGGGCAGTACAATTCCACCTCGGGCAAAGACACTTGAGAATCACTGAAACAGTCTCCTCCCCCAGAAGATCAACAATAAATCCAGCCAAGACCAAGCTCATTTATCAGGGAGAACAGTGGAATTCCAGAGGAGGGGAAAGAAAAGCATGGAATTCATGGCTTCCCCCCCATGATTCTTTAGTCTTGCAAAGTTAATTAATTTTTTTAACTTTATTTTTTCTTATTCTAAATTTTTTTAACTTTTACTCTTTCCTCTTTTAACTTTTTTTAACTGGTTTATCTTAACAATACTTTTCATTTAAAAAAATCTTTTTGAATCTTCATTATTATAGTCATATTTTATCCTTGATTGTATCTAACTTGATTTTTTGTATACACAAAGGGATTTTTCTTCTAAGAATTTTGGGATACAACTTCTAATAGATCAAAATATACCCTAAATCTAGCACAAGGCATTGTTCTACTCTCCATCCTGAGCAAATTCTCTCCACTTTCTTTTTCTTTCTTTTCCCAACCAATTTATCAACTCCTTTTTTAGAAATTTTTTATAAAAATTTTCAACTTTACAGTCATATTCCTACCCTTCATCATGTTTACGCTTATTTTTGTATAAATATATGAAGGTTTTCTTTCCTTAAAATTTTGGGAGGTAGTTTCTTCTAAGAGACCAAAATACTCCCAAAATTAAGTGGGTGGCTCTGTTCTATGCACCAGTCAAATATATATTTTTTCTTTTTTTTTTAAATTTTTAACTTCTTTTTACCACCTTTCTCTCCCCCCCCCCCAATTTGGGGTGTCTTCTGATTTGGTTGAAGCACTTTTTTCTGGGGTCTTTGCCACACTATTAGTATTTCATTTTCTTGTTCATATATTCTTATCTGGATAAAATGACAAGGCAGAAAATCTCACCACAAAAAAAGAACAGGCAGTACCTAAGGCTAGGGACCTAATCAATATGGACATTGGTAATATGTCAGATCTAGAATTCAGAATGATTCTCAAGGTGCTAACTGGTTTTGAAAAAGGCATGGAAGATATTAGTGAAATTCTGTCTGGAAAAATAAAAGCACTTTCTGGAGAAATAAAAGAACTAAAATTTAACCAAGCTGATATAAAAAAAGCTATTAATGAAGTGCAATAAAAAATGGAGGCTCATACTGTTAAGATAAATGAGGCAGAATAGAGAATTAGTGATACAGAAGACCAAATGACGGAGAATAAAGAAGCTGAGCAAAAGAGAGACAAACAACTACTGGACCACAAGGGGAGAATTTGAGAGATAAGTGATACCATAAGAAGAAACAACATTAGAATAATTGGGATTCCAGAAAAAGGAGAAAGAGAGAAGGGGGTAGAAGGTATACTGGAGTGAGTTATTGCAGAGAATTTCCCTAATATGGCAAAGGGAGCAAGCATCAAAATCCAGGAGGTGCAGAGAAACCCCCTCAAAATCAATAAGAATAGGTCCACACCCCATCATCTAATAGTGAAATTACAAGTCTTAGTGACAAAGAGAAAATCCTAAAATCAGCCCAGGACAAGAATCTGTAACATTCAATGGTAAAAATATTAGATTGGCAGCAGACTTATCTACAGAGACCTGGCAGGCCAAAAAGAACTGACATGATATATTCAGAGCACTAAATGATAAAAACATGTAGCCAAAAATACTATATCCAGCTAGGTTATCATTGAAAATAGAAGGAGAGATAAAAAGCTTCCAGGACAAACAAAAACTAAAAGAGTTTGTAAACACCAAACCAGCTCTACAGGAAATATTGAAAGGGGTCCTCTAAGCAAAGAGAGAGCCTAAAAATAGTATATCAGAAAGGAACAGAGACAATATACAGTAATAGTCATCTTACAGGCCATACAATGGCACTAAATTCATATGTCTCAATAGTTACCCTGAATGTAAATGGGTTAAATGCCCCAATCAAAAGACACAGGGTATCAGAATGGATTAAAAAAAAAAAAAAAAACAAATCCCATCAATATGTTGTCTACAAGAAATTGATTTTAGACCCAAAGACATCTCCAGATTTAAAGTTGGGGGGTGGGTGGGTAATAATTTACCGTGCTAATGGACATCAAAAAAAGCTGGGGTGGCAATCCTTGTATCAGATCAATTAGATTTTAAGCCAAAACTATACTATAAGATGAGGAAGGACACTATATCATACTCAAAGGGTCTGTCCAACAAGAAGATCTAACAATTTTAAATAAGTATGCCCCAAATATGGGAGCAGCCAAATATATAAACCAATTAATAACAAAATCAAAGAAACAAATTGACCATATACAATAATAGTAGGGGACTTTAACACCCCCCTCACTGAAATGGACAGATCATCCAAGCAAAAGATCAAAAGGAAATAAAGGCCTTAAATCACACACGGGGCCAGATGGACATCAAAGGTATATTCAGAACATCCCAAAGCAACAGAATAAACACATTGTTCCCTAGGACACATGGAACATTCTCCAGAATAGATCCCATCCTGGGCCACAAATCAGGGCTCAACTGGTACCAAAAGATTGGGATCATTCCCTGCTTATTTTTAGACCACAATGCTCTAAAGCTAGAACTCAATCAAAAGAGGATATTTGGAAAGAACCCAAATACACAGAGGCAAAAGAGCATCCTTCTAAAGAATGAATGGGTCAACCAGGAAATTAAAGAAGAATTGAAAAAATTCATGGAAACAAATGATAATGAAAACACAACGGTTCAAAATCTGTGGGACACAGCAAAGGCAGTCCTGAGAGGAAATATATAGTAATACAAGCCTTTCTCAAGAAGCAAAAAAGGTCTCAAATACACAACCTAACCCTACACCCAAAGGAGCTGGAGAAAGAACAAGAAAGAAACCCTAAACCCAGCAGGAGAAGAGAAATCATAAAGATAGAGCAGAAATCAATGAAATGGAAACCCAAAAAACAATAGAACAAATCAACGAAACTAGGAGCTGGTTCTTTGAAAGAATAAATAAGTTTCATCAACCCCTGGCCAGACTTATCAAAAAGAAAAGAGAAAGGACCCAAATAAATAAAATCATGAATGAAAGAGGAGAGATCACAACCAACACCAAAGAAATACAAATAATTATAAGAACATATTCTGAGCAACTATACACCAGCCAATTTGACAATCTGGAAGAAATGGATGCAATCCTAGAGACATATAAA
>NW_019154172.1:562889-636972 GCF_002288905.1 Enhydra lutris kenyoni | reverse complement strand
CAAGGTTGGTTCAACATCTGCAAATCAATCAATGTGATACAATACATTAATAAAAGAAAGAACAAGAACCATGTGGTACTCTCAATAGATGCTGAAAAAGCATTTGACAAAGTACAGCATCCTTTCTTGATCAAAACTTTTCAAATTGTAGGGATAAAGGGCACGTACCTCAATACCATCAAAGCCATCTATGAAAAACCCACCACAAATATCATTCTCAATGGAGAAAAACAGAGCTTTTCTGCTAAGCTCAGGAACATTGTAGGGATGTCCATTATCACCACTGCTATTCAACGTAGTACTAGAAGTCCTAGTCTCAGCAATCAGACTACAAAAAGAAATTAAAGGCATCTAAGTTGGCAAAGAAGTCAAACTATCACTCTTTGCAGATGATATGATACTATATGTGGAAAACCCAAAAGACTCCACTCCAAATCTGCTAGAACTTGTACAGGAATTCAGTGAAGTGTCAGGATATAAAATCAATGCACAGAAATCAGTTGCATTTCTTTACACCAACAACAAGACAGAAGAAAGAGAAATTAAGGAGTCAATCCCACTTACAATTGCATTCCAAACCATAAAATACCTAGGAATAAACCTAACCGAAGAGGCAAAGAATCTATACTCAGAAAACTATAAAGTACTCATGAAAGAAATTGAGGAAGACACAAAGAAATGGAAAAATGTTCCATGCTCCTGGATTGGAAGAACAAATATTGTGAAAATGTCTATGCTACCTAGAGCAATCTACATGTTTAATGCAATTCCTTTCAGAATACCATAATTTTGCATAGAAATGGAACAAATAATCCTAAGATTTATATGGAAACAGAAAAGACCTCAAATAGCCAGAGGAATATTGAAAAAGAAAGCCAAAGTTGGTGGCATCACAATACTGGACTTCAAGCTCTATTACAAAGCTTTCATTATCAAGACACTATGGTACTGGCACAAAAACAGACACATAGATCAATGGAACAGAATAGAGAGCCCAGAAACTCTATGGCCAACTAATTTTCGACAAAGCAGGAACGAATGTCCAATGGAAAAAACAGTCTATTCAACAATTGTTTGTGGGAAAATTGGACAACCACGTGCAGAAATAGGAAAGTGGACCATTTCCTTATACCACACATGAAAATAAACTCAAAATGGATGAAAGACCTCAGTGTGAGAAAGAAAAACATCAAAATCCTTGAGGAGAACACAGGCAGCAACCTCTTTGACCTCAGCTGCAGCAATTTCTTGAAACATCGCCAAAGGCAAGGTAAACAAGGGCAAAAATGAACTATTGTGACTTCATCGAGATCAAAAGCTTCTGCACAGCAAAGGAAACAGTCAACAAAACCAAAAGACAACTGACAGAATGGGAGAAGATATTTGCAAACGACATATCAGATAAAGGGTTAGTGTCCAAAATCTATAAAGAATTTATCAAACTCAACACCTAAAGAACGAATAATCTAATCAAGAAATGGGCAGAGGACATGAACAGACATTTCTGCAAAGAAGATATCCAGATGGCCAACAGACACATGAAAAAGTGTTCCATATCACTCAGCATCAGGGAAATACAAATCAAAACCACAATGAGATATCACCTCACACCAGTCAGAATGGCTAAAATTAACAAGTCAGGGAATGACAGACGCTGGTGAGGATGCAGAGAAAGGGGAACCCTCCTACACTGTTGGTGGGAGTGCAAGATGATGCAACCACTCTTTAAAACAGCAGGGATGTTCTTCAAAAGGTTGAAAACAGAGCTACCCTATGACCCAGCAGTTGCACTACTGGGTATTTACCCTAAAGATACAAATGTAGTGATTCGAAGGGGCACGTGCACCCAAATGTTTATAGCAGCAATGTCCACAGAAGCCAAACTATGGAAAGATCCTAGATGTCCATCAACATATGAATGGATAAAGAAGAAGTGGTATATATATACAATAGAATACTATGCAGCCATCAAAAGAGATGAAATCTTGCCATTTGTGACGATGTGGATGGAACTAGAGGGTATTATGCTTAGTGAAATAAGTTAATCAGAGAAAGACAATTATCATATTTTCTCCCTGATATAAGGAATTTGAGAGGTATCAAGGGGGCTTGGGGGTTAGGATAGGAAAAAATGAAACTAGATGGAATCAGGAGGGAGAGAAACCATAAGAGACTCTTAATCTCACAAAACAAGCTGAGAGTGGCTGGGCGGAGGGGGTAGGGAGAGGGTGGTTAGGTTTTGGACATTGGGGAAGGTATGCTTGATGGTGAGTAATGTGAAGTGTGTAAACCTGGCAATTCACAGACCTGTACCCCTGGGGCTAATAATACATTGTATGTTAATTAAAAAAATAAAAAATTTTAAAAAAATTAGAAAAATCCCAAATGCACAAGCTAACCTTAAACCTAAATAAAGGATCTGGAGAAAGAACAGCAAATAAAGCCTAAATCAAGCAGGAGAAGAGAAATAATAAATATTAGAGCAGAAATCAATGAAATAGAAACAAGAAGAACAGTAGAACAGATCAACAATACTGGAAGCTGGTTCTTTGAAAGAATTAATACAATCAATAAAACTCTGGCCAGACTTATGCAAAAGTAAAGAGAAAGGACCCAAATTAATAAAATCATGAATGAAAGGGAAGAAATCACGACCAATATCAAGGAACTAGAAACAATTATTAGAACTTATTACCACAGCTATATGCCAACAAATTAGGCAATCTGGAAGAAATAGATGCATTCCTGGCACTTATAAACTACCAAGACTGAAACAGGAAGAAACAGACAGTCTGAACAGACCAATAATCAGCAAAAAATTGAAAGAGTATTCAAAAACCTCCCAAAAATCCAGAGCCCAGGGCGAGATATTTTTCCAAGGGAATTCTACCAAACATTTTAAAAAAGAAATTATATCCATTCTACTGAAATTGTTCCCAAAAAGTTGAAATGGAAGGCAAATTTCCAAACCCCTTCTATGAGACCAGCATTACTCTGATCCCAAAACCAGACAAAGAGCCCCTCAAAAAGAAGAATTATAGACCAATATCCCTGATGAATATGGATGCCAAAACACTTAACAAGATACTAGCCAATACGATTCAACAGTACGTTAAAAGGATTATTCACCATGACCAGGTGGGGTACATTTCTGGGATGAAAGGATGGTTCAACATTTGCAAATCAATCAACATGATGGATCACATTAACAAAAGAAGAGACAAGAACCATATGATCCTCTTAATTGATGGAGAAACAAGCATTTGACAAAATACAGCATCCTTTGCTGATTAAAACTCTTCAGGGCACCTGGGTGGCTCAGTTGGTTGAGCGACTGCCTTAGGCTCAGGTCATGATTCCGGACTTCCAGGATCGAGTCCCGCATCAGGCTCCCAGCTCCTTGGGGAGTCTGCTTCTCCCTCTGACCTTCTCCTCTCTCATGCTCTCTCTCACTCATTCTCTCTCAAATAAATAAATAAAATCTTTAAAAAAGAAAAAACCTCTTCAAAATACAGGGATAGAGGCAACATACCTCAATATCATAAAAGCCATCTACTGCAGGGATTTTTGAAGACCTAATAACTGGTATGTGCATTGACCCACTGCATACACTGAAAAAGGATAGGAAATATATGATACATATCCTCATGCTTGAAATGTTTTCAATCTCACATAAAAATATGCACAATAATGAATTACATGTACGACAACCAATAAAGCCTCTGGAAGTTTCTCTTGGTCAGACATTATCAGGGAATGCATTTCAGAGGACATAGGGTTCATATTGGTGCTTGGAAAATTTTCCAAAGGTAAAGAGTAGAGGGGAGGATATTCTTAGAAGAAAATCAAGTACAAAAAAAAAAAAAAAAAAGGCCAGAAATAAAGAAAGAAGGGAAGGAAGGATGGAAGGCAGGAAGGAAAGAAGGAAGGAAGGATGGAAGGGAGGGAGGGAAGGAGGAAAGAGCAAAGGAAACATCTATTGCTTAGAGGAATAGGGTCAAAAATTGGGACTGGGAATGAGAAGGGGTGGATAATTCTCGGAGATGGGCTTTTGTCCCCAGACTAGTATGAGATGCTAATAATAGCAGGAGCAACAACATTCAAAATACTATCACTCTGGTATATTTAAGCTGACTAGTTCCATTTTCAGCAATCAGAATTTACCTGTCTCTCTGTTTGGTCATCTTTCACATACTGTCTTATGTTATCTATTAATGTGTAATGTGTCTGCATTATCTCTAGAGTGAAAGCTCTGAAGCACAAGACAGGGCTCTTACTACTTCTTGTATCCTGGACACAGTAAGTTCTTAGCAAATATCAAATTAGAGAGTCATGCCTATAGACACCTGAGCCAGGGAGAAATGGAGTGGCACTGGAAGGAGGCCCATGTCTGAGATCTGCCATGAAACTCACTGCACTTGGAAGTCTAGTAGGACGGTGGACCACTCAGGGACTTCAAGGTGGCTTACTTCAGGGAATGGGCAAAGCTAGATGCTGCTTTCATCCACTGAAAGTGTTAATTCAGGTGGGTCAGTCCCCAACAGCATGATGAACTTTGTTGTACTGAAAATGACTGGACTCTGAAACTTCAGGAGGCAAGCATTATGAGGAGTGGTCTGGGGGACCTGGAGAGGAAGCAGGGATGTTCGCCCAGAGAGGAACCTCCAAGAAGAGTCCTTAGCCCTTGGTTAGGGGTTGGGTAGTTGTTAGTTAACCCTAAAGAAACACATTTGAGATGCATAAAGTGTCAGAGTGCAGGCTTATGTGGTATGAGTCCAGCTGGGGAAAAGGAGCCACTGGTACAATAAGACAAGAGTTATTCTGCTCTCCCAGTGCTTAGTGTCCATGACAACTTTCTGAAGAGCAGGTAGGGTTCCTTTTGATACCTGACAAGGAGGAGAAGGGAAAAGGAAGGGTAGATAGTGGAAGGTGAAGGAAGTAAGGGAAGAAGGGGTCAGATCTCTGAAGCACCTAACTCAGGTGGTCCCAGGGTTCTGTTCTAATAGACTTCATACCATCTCCCACCTTCTCTATTGTCTATCCTTTTCTCTATTCTCATTGTACTACCCATACCATCTCTATTTCACTTACAAGGAATTTCCTCTCCCTTCAACCAAACTACATGTCAAAGACTGCTTCCCCCTGGTAGCCTTCCCAAATGAAGCAGGTAGACCCTGATAGTCATGTCCTGCTGGATTAGCTCCAGTAGCTTCTCCTCTGATATTGTCCCACTCTCCACACTGGTTAGGTCCTTATCTGTCATTGTGCAGCCCAACCTTGTTCTCCTTTGTCCTATGTATCACTTAAAGTCTTTGAAGACAGCCCCTATAATCAGAATTTTCTTCTATTTGCTCATCTTTTTCACTTATTCACCTGTTTCCTGAGTACCTATTGTGTGGTAGGCACTGAGAACACAGAGGCAAGAAAGACACTATTCCTACCACAGGAGTTTAAATAGGACCTTTTCACTTAGCTGGCATGTGTGCAGCAATTCTGAGAGAGATACCTCCAGAAGTGAGGGACCATATTTCAAAGAGACTGTTCCCACCCTAAGCATAGGCAAAATGTGCTGATATCAATTTTCATAAAAGATAAAGAAAATTTTTTCATGCTGCAGAAAGCTTTTCCTTGGGGTCTCCCAATAATTACATAAAAACTCCCCTTTGCATGAAGAGGTAGCAGGGTTTATGAATATCTTACTCTCCACACTTTCCTCAGCCTGATATGTAAGGTGAGGTACGCCCACCCATTTCTCTGTACTGTTTATGGAAGGGTGTTCCCAGAATCCTTAGGTGTGGATGGTGAACACAAGAGATTGAGATTTGAGCCACAGAACAAAAATGAGTGCGTTTTGTTTTTTCCCTATTTTTTGTTCTCCCAAAATACTCTATTTTAATGGCATATAGATTACTCCATTCTTAATGAGCATCTTCTTTATGTCAGGGACAGTATCAGGTCCTAGGAATTTAGAAGTGATGAAAGACAAGGTCCTGTCATCAAGGAATTGTGTAAAAAAGGTGATAGGACAAATATGTAGGTCACCTTGGTCATAAGCAGCTATAAAGACTGTGAGAAGTGTCTCTGACATTCAGAGTAGGGAGGACTCGGACGTGGCCTGTTGGACCAGGCAAGTCATCATGGAGGTGGTGGCCTTGAGCTGAGTGGTAGAAGGCATGGATGAAGAGAGGGGTTGGAAAGAAGGGTTTTCATCAGACTTGGGTGATATTGAACTTGGTCCTTCCCCATCAGTTCTAGAGAGATCTCCACAGTGATCAGATCCCTTTCAGTCCACAGAGACTTAGCCAGTGTACCCACTCCACTCAGGCCACACTGAAGGTCACAGTCTCTGTTCACTGATTTGCAAGGGTTTCCCTTTGGCCCACATCCTGCTGCATTCCACTGAGGAATTCAGACCTGGGAATTGTGAAACATCTGCATAAATAGTCCATGCACAGCTGCCCTCCAATAATATGTAGCTGGAAGGCTTCAGTGGAGGATGGATAAAAGGCCTCCAGACTCCTCCTCCTGGAATGATTTGTCCAAACATCCTTCTCTAGGGTGAGGCTACCTCTGGGTGAGGAAACACTTGCATGTCCCTCACTCAGATGTGGCCAAGGCAGGCCTGATCTCTCCTCTGCTTCTGCCCAGGGAGTAGATAAGCCAGGTAAGAGAGCTTCGGGGCAGGGAGAAGGGAAGGGAAGTGGTCCCTACAAAAGACCTCAAATGATTTAACATGGAAAAAAGTAATAGAAGTCAGAGTGTTAAAGAAGCAGAGAAGATATACCCAAGCTTAGGAATCTCAGGACAAAGTAAGACTGAATGAAGAAAAAGAGTAGAGATTCGTTATTCCTTTACATCTGACCGTGGTGGACCCTGGTCTGGGAAAGTAGACAGTCTGCCCAATTCAGCTGCACTTAGTTTAAGAAGAGGATTAAGTTAATAGCTTGGTTGTTGGTGAGTGGGTCCCCTGGGAGTTCCCACCATGGCTTACTCCTCAAATGTACCCACTCAGATCCATTTCTGTCCCTCCTAGGATGGATTTAGCAGACTGTAAATGCCAGCTCTATTTTGACAGATCCAGCCCATGGAGAAAAGAAACAGATAACTCAAGGACCTGACTTAATTGAATTCTCTTTTGCCTTCCAGCTTCCACTCGCTAGTCCACTGATGTCACAACAGAAGCAGGAATCCTGGGAGCCCCCTAGTGCTCCCAAATGCTCACCTCGACAGTGCCCAAACGCCTCCCTGGCTCCCTGCTCTGCTCCCTGCTGTGACCTCTGTTCAGGAGGCTACAATTCTGGTTCCCAAAAGCCCAGGGAGCAGAGCCCTGGCAGCTCTCAGAGGGCTCACCACAAGAAGCCCCGCTGCCTCAGTGGTGGCACAGTCTACCACATCAAAGAGGAGGAGTGCTGAGGTGACCAGCCCTAAGGAGAGGGACATAAGTATAGTGGCTCTCTCTCATCCACCTTTCTGAATTCACGATGCTGGGAAGCTCAGGCTTGCCCCCTCTATTTAGGGCTGGGAAACACTTCCTGGTCCCCATAAGCTGCACTCCTACTTCTGTCTTCTATGCACTCAGCTCAGCCAACAACGTGGAGTTGGAGCCCTGGCTGCTGTGAATCCCTGAGGTCACCTGAGGGGCAAAGGCTTCTACAGGTGGATGCTGCCCCTTCTTTCCTTCCAAGATGTTGACTGGTATTGCTTCAGAGACACATGGTTTGAGATTTCTGTCTCAGCATCCTTGTAGCCATCAACCTATGTCATTGCAGAATCCTTACATTGAAAACTTTTGTGTGACAAGCATGCTGAGCACCTACTCTATATTGTGCTCTGTGTTACCAGATATAATAGGAAATTTATCCCTGTTCTAGAAAAGCTTACAATCTCATGGGAGAAACAATGTACATTGTGTATTGAAATATGCAGACTAATAAATATAATTTTAAGTTGATTGACATACTTCTTTTTTTTTCTCACTTTGTGTGAACTCAAAAGGGGAAAAGAGTATAAAAGGTCAAGGACAGAAGGGAAAGACTCATCTTGATGGTATAGATCAGAAATGGTTTCCTTGGAAGGAGAACTCTGAAGCAGAGAGAACATATTGTTTGGGGAAGAACAACCTCCAGGGTAGGCAGCATTTCAACAGGGCTTTTAAAGATAAGCAGACTTTGGTGTTGGGGATGGAACAAGGATGAGGATCTTTCCAGGTAGAAATGATACTTTTCATGTGCAAGTGGGACACTTTTCCATGACATGGGTTTCAACTTGGCTAGACTGCCGGGAGTGAGATGATCATATGAAATAGCTCATAAGCCAGGTATGAAACTGCAACTCCCAAAGCACTATTGTCCTGGGGCGGAGAGGACCTGAGATAAAGCAGAGGTACCTGGCAGGGCTTGAGGCTCAACACGGTTGCATATCAGTATAAGTTCTAGGTAATAATTTTTAGTTGATTCTCATTTTCTGAGGGAAACTAAAAATATGTTTCTAACCGAGTCCAGCAGATTCTATTTCCCAGCCTCAGAGCAAAGAATCAGCCTGTCTATGATTCCCAAAACACAAGATGTCAATTTTCACATCTTAGCAATCCTTTTGATGGCTGGAACCTTGTTTTTGCCTCTGCTATGATCTATATCTCTATATAAGCATATATAGAGACCATAATTTTATATAATTATAATTTTGAATGTGTAATTTTTCTCACTATACAAATGCTGCACACCTGTATAAAGATGTTTTATTGTAAATAAGCATAAGGAAGATGATAAAAACCAACCAAAAATCTTTTTTTAAATTAATTAATTTATTTATTAACATATACTGTATTATTAGCCCCAGGGGTACAGATCTGTGAATCGCCAGGTTTACACACTTCACAGCACACACCAAAGCACATATCTTCCCCAAAGTCCATAACCCAACCACCCTCTCCCTAGCCCCCTCTCCCCAGCCACCCTCAATTTGTTTTGTGACATTCAGAGTCTCTTATGGTTTGTCTCCCTCATAATTCCATCTTGTTTCATTTATTCTTTTCCTACCCTCCAAACCCCCCATGTTGCTTCTCGACTTCCTCATATCAGGGAGATCATATGATAGTTGTCTTTCTCTGATTGACTTATTTCGCTAAGCATAATACTCTCTAGTTCCATCCATGTCGTCACAAATGGCAACATTTCATTTCTTTTGATGACTGCATAGTATTCCATTGTATATATATACCGCATCTTCTTTATCCAGTCATCTGTTCATGGACATCTAGGTTCTTTCCATAGTTTGGCTATTGTGGACATTGCTGCTGTAAACATTTGAGTGCACATGCCCCTTCAGATCACTACATTTGTATCTTTAGAAGACCAACCAAAAATCTTATCACCCTAAAATAACTACTAATAATTTCAGGATCTATTTCCAAACTTCATAAAAAAACACAAAATAGGATCATTTCAGAATACTTTGTAACCTGATGTTTTACTTAACAGTACAATGTTAATACACTTACGTGCTAATAAATATTGATCGACACTATTATAGTCCATCCTGTGAACGCACGATGATTTGTGTAGTTTCCTGATTTGGGGCACTTACATTGCTTCCACCTTTTTGCTGTCTAAATAACAGTAAAATAAACATTCTCATTGGTGATTATTCTTAGTAATTTTCCTAAGATAAATTTTTAGAATTGGAATTCTAAAATTGTCAAAGACTATGAAGACTTTTTTCAAACTCTCCTGGAAGATTGCATCTTAGAGGCAATGAAAATGTCTCCATTTAAGAAAATCATTTTGGAGGAAGGGATTTCTTTTGTTCAAGAGCAAGAGTGAGTACTATGTCAAAAAATTACTCTAGTTATGGGCACCTGGTGGTTCAGTCATTTAAGTGTCCAACTCTTGACCTCAGCTCAGGTCATGATCTTGGGGTCCTGGGACAGAGTCCTGCATGGGTTTCTGTGCTCATCAGGGAGTCTGCTTTAGATTCTTTTTCCTTCTCCCCTTGCTTCCCTCCACCACCACCACCACATGCACACTCTCCCTCTATCACTCAAATAAATAAATATTCTAAAAAATTACTCTAACTAAAGGAAAAAAAAAACACTTTCTGAGAAACTGGGAAAATATCTACCTATTTTACTGTCATGAAATCTATACTTTAAAAAAAATTAAATGCTTTCTCCTATTGAGGGAAAAAGGATGATATTTGTTGAATAAAGCAAGGCCTTATGAATTTTGACATACCATTGCTTGAAATTCCATACTTAGCTGATAAGCTTTAAATATCCTTGATTTTAGATGTTCAGTTATGTTTGTGTGAGAGAATTCTGGGGGAAAAATCTAATTTTTCCCTAAGAAAAAAAATCAATATTTGGTTGATTGTGCAAAGCTTAATATGTAAGAATGTCTTTTTTTCCTATTTTTTATTTCTGTTCTTTACTGAACATGTAGATTCACCAAATAACAATTTTAAAGAAAAGTTTTGACAGAAACAAATTTTCTTTGACAAGAGTACTATTTAATAATTGACCACCTCAGGTTCCCTAATCAGTACTTGGATTCCCTTCAATAATTGTTCACCTTATATATTATTGCATACTACACTATTTAGTCTGTATCAAATTGATTTTGAAACTTCTACATCAAAAAAACACAGTGATTTGATCATTAGTTTTCTTCATAAAGTCTGCATTTGACATCCTCACACTTTCAAAATATGTCTGTACATCATAAATGTCAATATTATGAGTGTCTTTTTTGGTGTGGTTTCAGTATGGTTTCATTTTAATATTGTACATTTACCTTTGTTTTATAATATGATTAAAAATGCAGACTTCACATTTTGTACAAAATGTCCTATATCCAAAATCTTACATTTATAGGGATAGTCGAAATAGGTAAGTGGCACCACCAGGGTTTTGTTTTGTTTTATTTTGCTTTTGTTTTGTTTTACTATATCTAACATCATACTTTTAACAAATGTCAAGTAGTTCTACATTTTTAACATTTTCTAATTAGAAAATTTCATTTTGACGTTTGATATTTAATATGCTTTTTTTGTCTAATTTTTTAAATGGTACTTCAATATTATATGGACTAAATGAAGAACATAGAATTTTTTTTTAGAAAGCAAGTTGTGAAATGTTTTAAGGTCCCTTAGTGACTTTGAAAGAGCCATGTTCAATTCACATGGGGAAACATGGGTAACTAATTCTATAGGACTCTGTCCTCACCAGTTTCCACTGCAGCCTTCCAGAAGGGACATTCTCACCTGGGAACTGAACTGAGCCCAGTGACCTCACACCCTCCCTCAGAGTGTCCTGCTTTCCTGGATCTCCGGTTGGAAGAAACATGTTCTCCCTAGCTTGGCCAATGGTCACCACTAGGGATGCCAGCCTAGCCCACACCCTGGGTCCAATACATTTTCAGCAGTTTCCTTTACAATGTTTGACAGACCCTCCTTTACTACATACTATATGCTCTATAATAAAGCACAAATAATAATAAAAAGTTATTGCCTTTACTTATTCTTGTCAAGCTGCCATTAATAAAATATGAAACCAAAATCATCCGAAGACAAAACAAATTTGTCGTGCTGATTTCATCTCTTATTTAGTGGCAAGTCAAGAAATGCTGCCTCAACTTGGCAAGTGAAGAAATAAGGTTTGAGTTACAGTATTTAAAGTTATAGAGGTAAACAATAGCAGCATGAAAAATAAAACATGTCTAAATAAGAGGAAGGGAGAGAAGGGATGACAAACATGAGCTATTCATTGTGCTTCATTAGGGAAGTGAATAGATACATCTAAAAGGACCCAAAGAAATAAGTGCATGCACAGATTATTCAGAATGAAACTTATTTTTTTCATATTACAACCTATCAGATTACCTGATTTTTAATTTTCATGTAATGTATTACATTATTTTATAAAATCACATCCTGTTTTTACATACATCTATGTGAGTCCTAGGCCAAACCTTCCTTAACAGAACAAGTACACATTCAGACCTCTGTCAGATGAAACCCTTTTCAAATCTTTGAAAACCCTGAGATCCTATGCAAGTTTCTGTGCCTTTCTATGCCTCAGTTTTCTCATCTAAAAATTAGGCAAAATAATAATATGTCCCTCTTGAAACTGTAGAAGGAATTATATATGATATTATAGGTGACATATTTTGATGTATTTAGCTCAATAAAAGTTAGTTGTAATTATACTTGGGATGCAATTAATTGTTTTTGAATATTTTATTTGAGAGAGAGAGCATGCTTGATCATGCACAAGTGCAGGTGGGGTCGGGGAGAGGGAGAAAGAGAATCCCAAGCAAACTCTGCTCTGAGCACGGAGCCCAAAGTGGGGCTCCATCCCACAACTCGGAGATGATGACCTGAGCTGAAATCAATAGTCAGACACTTAACCAACTGAGCCACGCAGGTAACCCATGTCGTGCACTTAATTTTTAAAATTGGCTTTTTAAATTCAGGATAGTCATAGATTTATAGGAAAGTTGCAAAGATGGTACAGAGAATTTCCCATGTTCCCTGCATCCACTTTCCCCTGTGGTTCAGCTCTTATATTAGCATGGTACAATTATTATCATTGAAGAATCAACATTGATATGTTATTATTAACTAAAGTCCGTAGCCATATTCTATTTGGGTTTCCTTAATTTTTACCAAATGTCTTTTTTGTGTTCTTGGATTCCAATCAGGGTACCATATTACATTCAGTTGTCTTGTCCATAGGATCCTTTTGACTGTGACAGTTTCTTAGACCTATCTTATTTTTGGTGACCTTGAGGGTTTTGAGGGGTGCCAGTTAGGTATTTTGTAGAATGTCTCTCAACTGAGATTTGTGTGGTGTTTTCCTCCTGCTTATAATGGGTTTACAGATCTGGGGGAGGAAGACAGATCACAGGGGTAAAGCCATTGTATCAGGGGTACGTGCTGTCAACACGCCATCACTGTCGAAATTGACTGACCATCTGGCTGTGGCAGTGTTTGCAGATTTTCCACCATAAAGGTGCTCTTTTTCTTTCCCTTAACATATTCTTCCCTTTGGAAGGAAGTCACTAAATGCAGCCCATTCAAAGAGGTAGGGACTTATATTCCACCTTCTTGAGGGGACACTACTATAAATTATTTGGGATTTTTCTGTAGAAAGATTTGTTTGTTCTCCTGTTTCTCTTTTCTTAAACTTTATCATTTATTAATATCAGTATTGACTCACAGATATTGGATATCTATTTATTTTATACTTTGGGTTGTAATCCAATGCTCTGCTTTCTATTTTGTTGTTCATACCCTTCCAGCTTTGGGATCCCTCTCAATCAGTTCCTGCATCCCTTTGACACACCTCCAGTGGTTTCTCTTTTAAACACTTCTTTGTTTTAGGGCACTATTTATTACATGATTCAGGCTTATTTTGCATAATCTTTGCTCCAGACCTAGATTCAGCTATTTGTTTTGTAAGCCCTGGTTTCTTTCTTTCTTTTTTTTTTTTTTTTAATTAAAAAAAAAATTTTTTTCCAGCATAACAGTTTTCCTTGTTTTTGCACCACACCCAGTGCTCCATGCAATCCGTGCCCTCTCCAATACCCACCACCTGGATCCCCCAACCTCCCACCCCCCACCACTTCAAACCCCTCAGATTGTTTTTTCAGAGTCCATAGTCTCTCATGGTTCACCTCCCCTTCCAATTTCCCCCAACTCCCTTCTCCTCTCTAACTCCCCTTGTCCTCCATGCTATTTGTTATGCTCCACAAATCAGTGAAACCATATAATTGACTCTCTCTGCTTGACTTATTTCACTCAGCATCATCTCTTCCAGTCCCGTCCATGTTGCTACAAAAGTTGGGTATTCATCCTTTCTGATGGAGGCATAATACTCCATAGTGTATATGGACCACATCTTCCTTGTCCATTTGTCCGTTGAAGGGCATCTTGATTCTTTCCACAGTTTGGTGACTGTGGCCATTGCTGCTATAAACATTGGGGTACAGATGGCCCTTCTTTTCACTACATCTGTATCTGTGGGGTAAATACCCAGTAGTGCAATTGCAGGGTCATAGGGAAGTTCTATTTTTAATTTCTTGAGGAATCTCCACACTGTTTTCAAAGTGGCTGCACCAACTTGCATTCCCACCAACAGTGTAAGAGGGTTCCCCTTTCTCCACATCCCCTCCAACACATGTTGTTTCCTGTCTTGCTAATTTTGGCCATTCTAAGTGGTGTAAGGTGGTATCTCAATGTGGTTTTGATTTGAATCTCCCTGATGGCTAGTGATGATGAACATTTTTTCATGTGTCTGATAGCCATTTGTATGTCTTCATTGGAGAAGTGTCTGTTCATATCTTCTGCCCATTTTTTGATATGATTGTCTGTTTTGTGTGTGTTGAGTTTGAGGAGTTCTTTATAGATCCTGGTTTCTTTTATTGGGGAACTGTATTGTAAACCAAGATCTGGGAGCTGATTTTTCATTGCTCCTGGGATGTCATTGCTTCCAGGTCTTCTCAATAGACAGAGCTTGGAAATATATATGTGTATATTAACCAGTGTCTGCACGCATACTTACAACTATTTCCATAGTTATCCATCTGTGTCTATAATAAGCTGAACATGAGTTCATATTGATGTCTGCAACTCTAATTCAATCATGGTTTATTCTAGGCTTTGTGAAAGGAGATTCAAATGGAGTAAGCAAGCTTAGCTAGGAGGCCATAGAGAAAGGAATTTATGTACATCCTCATGGGACAAACTAACTTTTTACCAGCTGTAAGCCCTCAGCTTGAACTTAACTCCCTCCTCACTATGACACCTAAATTATTCACATTCTTCCCTGCAAAGGAGCCAATGTGATTTGACAAGTTTCAATCCCTTACTTGCATATTAACCCAACCAACTCCAGTTAACCTGGTTTCAATCCCTGTTTTACAGAGAGGACATAAATGACAACTGTACTCATGATCTTTTGCTTTTATAAGTCTGCCCATTCTTGATCTTTCTCAGAACATGAATTAGGTTTCTACCTGAATCTGTCTCCAGAATTGCAATTCTAGTTGCCCAAATAAATGCCTGTTTGCTTAAATTATCAATGAATTCTTTCTTAGCCAACACCTCTTTCTTGCTATCTATAAACTCTCCATGAGAAATCTGGCTCCTGCCATCCGCCACACAATGACATATTTGTTTAATCCAAGTATCCAGATATGGTGTCTTCTATTTTGAAAACAAATTTTGAGATGCCTAGGAGTCAGTGCATGATAAATGAGCAATGTTTTCTTGCCTCTAAAGGCTATAAAGACTGCTGATTAAAGAGGAGAGAATGTTGAAGGCTGGATAAGGATGGGTCAGAGGAAAGACAGGACCTCCTCAGCATCAAGGGACTGAATTGAAATGGATGATCTTTCATGAGGACCTCCACCCACTAGAGATCATCGCCCAAACAGAGGCTCTGCTCACCTTCCTCTTCCCACAAACAAGCTTCCATTACATGTTTTGGGCATAAAGCATGAAGTCATGAACACCGACCAGTGTGGGGCTATAGACAGGAGAAACCACACTCCATACCTGGGCACAGGTTAGAACAGGTTTGGATTCTCCCTATGAACCAGAGTGGGTGAAGGCATAGAATCTTTTTCATGAAACTGCATGTGGAAAATCAGAAAGCAATGGGGGACAGGCTATGAGTCAATAAAAGGGCATAAATATTCAGTATGTGACCCACATAGTTACTCTACCTCACACTAATGATTAGTTCTGAACTTCTTGGCAGAGAGAATATATAGAAAGACAAATGCTCTAACATACATAGTTTTCAAGGGAAGTCTTGCACTTCTAACATTGATGTCTGAAGGAAATTGTTTGCAGTGGTCAGCTATATACTTAAAGTCATTGCTAGAACACAGCCACAGAAGAAAATGGCAAACCACTAATGTTTTGTCTCCCACTGAAAAAAGTGCATAGCATTAAAATGAGACGCTGCTTATGAAATGACAGAAAGGGTCAGCCAAGGAAAAGGCAGATGCCTAAAAGCAGAAGATCTTCCAGTTCTAGTAAGAACTTGGTTCACCAGGGATAGAATTCACCTGTCTGTAAAATGTGACCAACAAAATAACCTTCATTCTTCATGTTGGTATGAGATAAGATAAAGGAGCCTAGATAAATGTGTTGTTTACTGCTTTGTTCATCCCCTGCTCAGGCGTTATCTAACACCTGACCAGTATAGGATCCCCTCAACACCCACGCCCACACACACAGTCTAACTTCTACACTTCTCTACTTAGCATCTGCCATCCCCCCCCTTGGAGCTTTGGCAGGCCCTCTCTACATGTGCCTTTAGTTGTCTTCATTATTCTGATTGAAAGTTCTGGAATTTCTACCCTTATCTCTGACAGGTTCTTTCTGTTTTGTTTTGATTGCCACAGGACAAGAAGTGATTGACACACCCTAAACCCCATGCAAACTCAGTCCCTGCCTGGATCAAGCATTAACTATACTGGTTTCTCTGGTACATAGTTTGCTCTCATAGGTTTTGGGTGAGTGAATTGTAGGGAAATTTCCCCATTATAGCTTAATATAATAGCCTTGATATATGAAAATTATTTCCCAAATATTTGACTGGAATCTACCTTAAATTCTTGCCTGATCCATCTCAGTATCCATTGTCACAGCTACAACCCCAACCCATGCAAGGCCCATGGGATTTCTGTAGAAGGTGGTGGTAGTCCTTAGGGTGAGACAGGAAGAAGTTTGTGAAATCAGCTTTCCCAAGTCACTGACACATTTTCTTGGCATTCACAAATCTTTGAAGAAATAAAAATATAGATCCTCATCACTGAGGGGCATTGAACTAGCCAAATGATTAATAATAATGATAAAGTATTATAAATATTATAACAACAAAAGACAATGAACTAGCCAAATAACAACAATTAATTATTATGTAAATAGTATAACAAAGGATGATGAACTAACCAAATAATAATTATTATCATAAATATTATAACAACAATAACACAAAGAGCAATGTCAGCAATTTGTATTTACACAGAGCTTACTGTGGAGGAACACTCTTCTATCACTGTACACATGTTACTCATTTAATCCTCACAACAGCTTTATTAAATAGATACAATTTTTATCACCATTATAGATAAGCAGTCAAGGCACAGAGAAAACAAGTGACAAGCCTAATGTTGTACAACCACTAAGTAAGGGAACTTGGAATTAAAAGCCAGGTGATCTGAGTGCAGACACTTAGCTCTGATACTGTGCCCCCAAGAAGGCAGCGTTGGAATGAATAGGTTCTCTTGCTATCTATGTCCCTCACCTCCCCAACCAACCTCAAGCATAAACACTGAGTTGGAAATCAATTGACCTTATATTAGTCCTAATTCTGCCACTATTTTCACTTTATGAATTGAGTAAAATGAGTTATCTGAATCTTCAACTCTCATTTGTGGAAGGAAGGCATATAACCAAGGTAAATGGCATATTTCATTATTAATCAATCCACTCATTCAACAAGTAATTAAGTGCCAACTATATGTCAAGAACTGCTTTTTTGAGGCCTTCTCATTATTTCTTTACTCTCTGATGCATGCTTTTATTAAAGAAAAATTTCTAGAGGTGCCTGGGTAGCTCAGTGGGTTAAAGACCCTGCCTTCGGCTTGGGTCATGATCCCGGGGTCCTGGGATCGAGCCCCACATCGGGCTCTCTGCTCAGCGGGGTGCCTGCTTCCCCCTCTCTCTCTGCCTGCCTCTCTGCCTACTTGTAATTTCTGTCTGTCAAATAAAAAATCTTTAAAGAAAAGAAAAGAAAAGAAAAATTTCTAATAAAGATATCAGTCTAGAAAGAAATGGGTTGCTTTGTGAGCTAGTGAGTTCTCCAACTAAAAGTGTTTCAGTTTAGCACAGAAAGCTCATCATTAGACATATGGGAGGGGGTATGGAACCACCAGGTAGAAAACTACACCAGATGTTTGCTAAGACCCCTCCAAGGCTGAATGATTTTCTGAGTTGTCTGTAATCCTTACACCTTTTAACTATCTATGAAGAACCCTGGAAGAGCTTGGAGGAATGTCAAAGTCTGTGGAAATAGTACTAGAATCTTCTGTGTACTGGATATAATTCTGTGGTACTACCAGAACACTCTAGGACTATAGTTCCCAAACTAGTAGAATCCCCTGTCAATTTAAACATGCAAATTCTTAGGATTCAGTCCATGGAGATTATGACGTAATACGTCTTTTTTTTTTTTAAGATTTTATTTATTTATTTGACAGACAGAGATCACAAGTAGGGAGAGGCAGGCAGAGAGAGAGAGAGGGAGGGAGGCAGGCTCCCTGCTGAGAAGAGAGCCCAATGGGGGGGTTCGATCCCAGGACCCTGGGATCATGACCTGAGCTGAAGGCAGAGGCTTTAACCCTCTGAGCCACCCAGGCGCTCTGACATAATAGGTCTTAATTGGGGACAGGAATCTGATTTTTAAAGTGTTTTTCAGATGGTACAACCAGGCTTAGAGTCCTTGATCTATAACAGCACTCAGAGCAAGACTGAAAGAATAGTTTCCTTGTTTCATGTAATCCTTGCTGGATTAGCTCTATTGCTCTAGAACTGAGTGACTATGTGATCTGCACCTGCACTTAAACTCTCTAGTGCTCAACTTTTCCGTATGTGTTCATATCCACCCAACAGGGTTGTTGACAGGAGAAAACAAAACATCTGAAATGTAGTACAAATTTTTGGGGGAGGGGAGGTGGGTGACCACTCTCTTCAAAAGTATAAAAGGCTGAGAAGTATAGGTTCACAGAATGACAGAGCAGAAGGTCCTGATGTCATAGGTGAAAGTGCAGGCCCAAAAAGTCTGAGGAACTTACCTAAGTCTTCTTAATGCCTGCCTCCTATGTTCATATTTTATAGCACTGGTCTTCCTGGGTAGGAATAACACTACTGATCCAACTGGAAGCAAGCTGTACAGTTTCATAGTCCCTGTCTTTCTCTGAAGATTCTGAAGACGTGTTAATTGCAGGACAAAGTATATAGTCTATTGAGTTATCTTCCCTTGGCACAGTGGAGAAAATGATAGTGTAGTCATTAGCATGGCATTGTGTTGAGTCAGAGATATTATCAGTACAAGCAGTCTTTTAGAATGGGAGGATGATGGAGCCAAAGGCCTGTCCTGCTCACTCTGCTGGGAGGAACCCACCTCTAACATCAGAAGAGAGGAATGAAGTTACATAGGAATAAGAAAGCTCTGACATTATAGGCTGTGGGGTCTTATTTCTTAGAAGATTTAGAAATATCTTCTTGGGATCAGTGTCTAGAGGGAGAGGATAGGCAAAGTGTCCTCTCTCCATCCCTTCCTATCTTAGAACTGAAAGGTATTGTTTGATAGTGACATTTGTAGACACAAGACACAACATAATTTTTTAGCTATTGCCCCACTCACTGAGGTCAGTTGAGGGTCCAGGGTGGAGCCTGGGATTGAAAGAAGGAATCCTTAGGTTTGTTATGTGGTAGAAGGATCCTCACAGTTATGAAGGACAATAGCTCAGGAAGTCACCCAGGTTTAATGTGATCTGGCAGCCCTGAACATGAACTCTCATCATTAAGTCAGAGATCAAGAAAAAAACAACAAAGGCTAACACTCATTCCACAAATGGAGACCCTGAGGCCCAGAAGAAGCAAATGACCCATGGCTGGTTAGTGTCAGGACTGGGCCTGTGCTATAAGGATGACCTGCTACTTCAATCCAAGGGATTTTTCTGCAGTTGGATACATTACAGACAATAAGGGCGGTACTGCCAGAACAGATGATATTGTTGTGTATCCCCCCCAGTCTCACAGGAACAGGACACAGAAGCTGGGAAATTCTTGGGACAACAGTGAATAATTATAACACTTATATTATAACTACAGCTTACAGAACACTTACTCAGTGCTGGGCATGGTGTTGATTTCTTTCCTCATTTGTTTTAATCATCACATTATACATGGTGGGCCTATGTCTCTAGCCTACACTATACAGACAAGGGAGGGTGACTGGCTTTTGAGGCCACCTCATGTAAGTGATGGGAATGTGTTATGTTGAGTTGGTCTTGTCTTCTTTCTTTTATCCACTAGTTGGGATGGATTAAGACCCATAGGGTCAGGTCACTGAATGCAGATCATGACTGTTCCTCCCACTGCAAGAGAAGTACAAGCTGTGTCAGTCCTTCAACAGGTCAGGTATAAGTCCCATTGCCTCGAAGCAGATGAAAGACCTCAATGTGAGACAGGAATCCATCAAAATCCTAGAGGAGAACACAGGCAGTAACCTCTGTGACCTCAGCTGCAACAACTTCTTGCTAGACACATCTCCAAAGGCAAGGGAAAAAAGGCAAAAATGAACTATTGGGACTTTATTAAGATAAAAAGCTTTTGCACAGAAAGGAAATAGTTGACAAAACAAAAAGACAACAACAGAACAGGAGAAGAATTTGCAAATATCTTATCAGATAAAGGGCTAATATCCAAAGTCTAAAAAGAACTTACCAAACTCAACATCCAAAGAACAAAATAATCCAATCAACAAATGGGCAGATGATATAAATAGGCATCTCTCCAAAAAGACATGCAAATGACCAACAGACACATGAAAAAGTACTCAGCATCACTCGGCACCAGGGAAATACAAATCAAAACCTCAATAAGATACCACCTCACACTGATTAGAATGGCTAAATTTAACAAACCAGGAAATGACAGTTGTTGGTGAGGACGCGGGGAAGGGGGAATGCTCTTACACTATGGTGGGTGTAGCTGGTGCAGCCACTCTGGAAAACAGTATGGAGTTTCCTCAAGAAGTTGAAAACAGAGATACCTTATGACCCAACAATTGCACTAATAGATGTTTACCCCACCATTTGTATTATCCCATATAAATGTAGTGATCTGAAGGGGCACTTGCACCACAATGTTCATAGAAGCAGTGTCCACTATAGTTAAACTGTGGAAAGAGCCCAGATCTTCATCAACAGATGAATGGACAAAGATAATGTGATAATATATATCATGGCATACCAGTCAGTCATCAAAAAATGAGGTCTTGCCATTTTCAATGGTGTGGATGGAACTAGACGGTATTATGTTAAGTGAAATAAGTCAATCAGAGAAAGACAATTTCATATGATCTCACCCATGTGTGGAATTTAAAAAACAAAACAGAGGAGATTTTGGGAAAGGAGGGAAAAATAAAACAAGACAAAATCAGGGACGCCTGGGTGGCTCAGTGGGTTAAGCCTCTGCCTTCGGCTCAGGTCATGGTCTCAGGGATCTGGGATCAAGTTCCACATCAGGCTCTCTGCTCAGTGGGGAGCCTGCTTCCCCTCTCTCTCTGCCTGCCTCTCTGCCTACTTGTGATCTCTCTCTCTCTGTCAAATAAGTAAATAAAAATCTTTAAATTAAAAAAAAAGAAATTGTTAAAAAAAGAAAAAGACAAAATCAGAGAGGGAGACAAACCATAAGAGACTCTTAACCATGGGAAACAAACTGAGGGTTGCTGGAGGGGACAAGAGAGGGGGGATGGGGTAACTGGATGATGGACATTTAAGGAGGGTACATGATGTAATGAACACTGCTATGTAAGACTGATGAATCACTGAACTCTACTTCTGAAACTAATAATATACCATAAGTTAATTAATTGAATTTAAATAAAAAAGAAAAGAAAAAAATTCCATTGCCCTTGGGAGGACCATGAGTCCTCTCCCAGTGCAGTTTACCAGGGTCAAACCCACATGTCTGCTTGCACATTGGGATTTTGACCCACAGGAGGATTGTTCAAAGGTCTGACTACTTGGACAGAAGGAAGATCCTTGTTTTCCTTTCTTTCATCAGTTGGGAATTAGTGTGATAAAAATCTCATGCATGCCAATGCTGCCCTCACCCTTCTATTAAGTGGCACACCTAGACAGACAGGAATCCATAGCATGCTTGAATGCCAAGTAGGCAGGAAGCTGTGGAAGTGTTTGGGCAGGTAAGTACAGAATCCAGGAATGCATGGGCTGTATGCAGACTGGATTCAGCATAGTAAAGGCCCTCCAATCACCTTCCAACTGGTCTATTTGTCTACAAGTACATTAGTAAGAACTCACTCAAGTCTAGATCTGATCCACACATCAAACTTGTATCCTGGCCATTCACAATGGACTTCAGCACCTTGAGTAACCAAATCACCACACCTAAGGCCACCTGAGCTGAATGATCTTGCTAAAATATAAATCTCATCAGGTTATTCCTTTGCTTAAGTGGTCAAGGATACCCCAACTGTCCCTGGTCAAACCTTTTAAAGCATCATGATTCTGTTTTCAAGTTAAATGGAATATATATGTTCGATACATAAAGCAGTCAAATTATAATAGGAGTGAAATGGAAGGCCCAGAGTATTGTCTGCTTAGCCTCCCCATCCCAGGCAGCCTAAATAGTCAAGAACTAAGGATTTATGGTATTTTAAAGTATGACTCAAAATTTTTAGGGCCTCCCATGTGATGATGGGGGATGATGTTGGGAAAAAGAAGGAAATTAAAGTGTATTTCCAACCTACTATCTGTCAAACATTACTGCATTGTCACAGTAAAATAACTCTATGAATTTCTTATTGTTAATTCCACTTTTTAATTTAATTTAGTTTAATTTAATTTAATTTTATTATTTAGTTTATTTTATTATTTTAGTTTATTTCTTCATTTTATTTTATTTTTGTTAATCCCATTTTAAAGATTAAAAAAAGGCTCAAAAACATTAAATAACCTACCCATGGTTCAGATGTCAGTACCACGACTCCAAGACCCATCTTCCAGGCTCCATGCCATGTTAAGACATGGAGCTGATATGATAGACAATGGAAGGAGCTGGGGAAGGCAGCTGGAAGGACAGCTACACAGATTAGCTCATACTGCCCAGAGGGATGACTCTTAGAAGAATGATGTTTGAATATCCCTGACAACAGGGTTCCAAGGAATATAATTTGGAAGCCATTAATCTACAGGCTAAAGTACATAACCCAAAAAGTAAAGTTCTTAATATTCTGGACTCTCCCTTCCTTTCTGCCCAGCTAGTGTCCCAACACTATGCTCTTACCAAATATTATGCCCACTTTTTTTCCAGAAAAGATCATGCCCCTATACATTCCCATGCCTCCACCTGTGCTCTTCTTCCCTCTGTCTAGTTATCCTTCACCTTCTGGCTGATGGCCACTCTGTTCCTGAGCCTCAGTCTTTTTTAATCTGTAAAATGGGATTAACAATAAGAAACTCATAGAGCTGATGTATTGTGATAGTGCAAATAACATGTTTGTGGATGGGAGTTTGAGAATAAATTTTAATTCCCTGTATTTTCCTTGTATTATCCCACTTGCATCTTTTTTTAAAAAGGTTATATTTATTTATCAGAGAAAGAGAAATAGTGAGAGAGATATCACAAGCAGGGGGAGCAGCAGAGGCAGAGGAAGAAGCAGGGTCCCCACTGAGCAAGGAGCCTGGTGCAGGTCTTGATCCCAGGACCCCAGGATCATGACCTGAGCCGAAAGCAGATGGTTAATGGACTGAGCCACCTAGGCGTCCCCCACTTGCATCTTAAGACAAAGAAGTATCTTAATCTGCTCTAAATTCACAAATCCACATAACCATCATTCAGCAAATAAATGTCCTTAAAGCGATATTTGCAAAGTTACTATAAGAAAGGAATTTCTGTTGGGATAAATAATTTTTTTCATTGAACCAGTAGTTCATTGAGGTACTGGATCAATACAATAGAACAATGTTTTACAACTTTTAAAAATCATTTGTAATATTTTAGTTGAGGCCATGCAGGGAAGGAGCATAACTTTGCCTATCTCTTCTGATCTGGGCTTTAGGAGCTCACACTCACAGCTAGGAGAGGCACAATTAGGTGAATCACATACATGCATAATGTTCTGCTTTGGTGCAACAAGGCAAGAAGTTAAGTAAGTAATTTCCTTTGACAACTGGAATTGACTAAATAGATTATATGGAGTTGCTACCTCATAGTGTGACGTGACTTACCTTCAAATATTCCACATCCTCATATAGTCACCAGCTGCCTCTGCTTTGTTGAATTCATCCCCACCCCAACCTCCAGATAAAATATGTTTAGGGAAAAGCAAAAACCAGGAAAGGCAGCACTTGGGCTGAGTGTTAGCTCCTTGGAGGTCTGATGCTCATAAATGCAAATATAGATTTGATTATATACTGAAATCATCTGGTCAGTCTCCTCTGAAACCCAGAGTTAGTAGCAGAGCCAGAACTGGAGCTCTGTCTGACTCCCCTGCAAAGTTCTTGAGGCTGGTTAATATGAGCAACTCCACCCTGAGAGTACCACCCAAACTTGTGCTTACTGCTGGCCTGGCCTCCCAAACTTCTCTCTCTCAAGGTGTGAAAGGAGGGAGACCTTTGTCCCAACCACAAATAACTCATTAATTCAACAAATATTTTTTGAGCACTTCAAGATGTCAGGCACTGTGCAGGTGCTAAGAACATGGAGATTTCATTCTATCCAGGATGAGCGATACTGAAAAATAAATACAAGTGTGGTATTATAGGAATATGGGACACCATGACAACATTTCGCAGGAAAAACTAATATAACCAAAACTGAACATATAAAGTACATACAAAATAGCAGGAACAGGTGTTAGAAAAGAAATGAGGTTGTTCCTCTTCTAAAAGGAGAGCGTAAGGATGGTTGCAGATATAAGTAGGCTTAAAGACCTGGTAATGAGAAGTAGAAGTGTCTCATATTTGACGGCTACTCTCTGCCCCTTGGAATAGAAGTAGTATTATTTACTTACTTACTTACTATTTTTAGTATCATCTATTTAGAGACATCTATTTAGAGACAGACCTGGAAAGTTCCAGGAAAGAGAAAAGGCATGGTGTGTGTGGGGGGGAGGGTAGTAAACACAGAGAAGTATATGGAATCACTGAGTCATGTTTGGGCTCAGTCTGGATGGAAGGTTAAGATCTTATGATGGTGCCAACCTGACAAAGTGTCTTTTTTAATTTTGTTTTTGCATTTGTAACAGCTAGGCATAGCAGGGAAGAATCAACCAGAGTTGGGGTTTTGTCAGTCAAGGGTATTAATAAGCCAAAGGAGCAAGAAAATTTGTTTTATTGGTAAAAAAAAAAAAAAGTGGTTGAAATGATAAACTTGCAAAATGAGAGGGAAGTGTCATGAAGAAGTTATCTGGCAGGCAGAGAGTTGGTAGATTCCAGTGGACATGACCAGGCAGGTTGAAAAGAAGGGACTAAAGTAAAAAAAGGGTGCCTAGCTACCAGTTCAGACACTGCACTACTTTGAGCATCTCCTTTGTCCTCTCTGGCACTCAGTTCCTCATCAATGTGTAGAATACAGGTACTGGGCTAAGATTCTTTACAGCAGGGCCTTTTATCCATGATGCTATCTTGTTAGTCAATGTCTTATACATTCTAGGATCTGAATCAGTAGTGACCCAGGGGTGCTGAGATTATTGATTCCAAATGGTTATAGAACCTACAGAAACTCCCACCTGTGTCCTAGGTTGATCCGACACTTGTGACTTTAGATTTTCGTCTAAAGCTTGCATTGGATTCCTACAGAAACCCTAAGTTCAGTCCCAAGCATAGCCATTGTAAATTCCCTAGTAAATCATGATCTTCTTATTTTTATGGAAATACTTCAAGTTTTACAGAGGGAAGGAATGCTCTGGGAAGATACTCATGAAGATCCAGTAGCAATCTGGTGTGATAAAGTGGCAGAATGACAGAGAAACACAGGAATGTGGGAAGTTGCTGTCATAACCACCTGGTTGGGAAGAGCTTTCACATTATTGTGGCTCATTCCCTTGAGTTGGGTGCAGGATGTGTATAAAAGGCCTTCTCACTTCATTTGACCTATCCATTGCTTGCCTGACATTGGGAAAACAAGGTAAGTGTCCTTACTGATTTGATGGCAGTTGGGGGATAGCTGGGATTGCCACACCTCAGCTGAATGGGACAAGCCACTCCAGGATGGAGAGAATGGGAACTAACTGGTAATTGCAGGAAGGTCAGGCTAAAGGAAATCATCAGTTGGGTCAGAAGTAGCCATCTCAGAAGGGATGAATGTTAACTGAGGTTGGGGTTGGAGTAGAGGAAGCTAGTTTGTAGGACAAGAGACACCCAAACAGGGTCAAAAAATACAACTGAAGGCAGAGCCCATGATGTAAGAAAGAAAAAAAGAAAAAAAGATGAAAAAGGCGGGTGATATAACCATGGACTCAGGCTAACCATGTAGTTTCTAGAATGTCTAAATTAGAGTACATCATAAAAATAATTTGAAACTTTCCAAACTATGCAACTTGCTGCCTTGGAAGTCAGGAGTCTTGGGAGGATCAGGATGGGTAGGAGAAGGCATTACCAAATTTGCACTGACCCCCTGCCTGATTTCTCCTATGCCAGGAAATTAGGTTTCTCCACTGTAAAGCTATGGGTCCTGGAGGCATAGAATCAGTTACAGAACTTCAGATTCTGGAGAAAAATGGTGATACAATAAAGTTTATAGTCACTGAACTTTCAAAATATCTGCTTTGTTTTTTAGAGTAACTGAACTTTCTTTAAGATGTCCTGCCAGCAAAACCAGCAGAGGTGCAAGCTCCCTGTCAAGTGCCTCCCCAAGTGTTCACCCAAGTGGCCACCTCAAGCCCCACAGGCCCCACAGACCCCACAGGCTTCCCAGGGCCTGCAGGCCTCTGCTCCTTGCCCAGCTCCCTACCCAGCTGCCTGCCCCCCACCTGCTCCCTCTTGCTGTGTCCCCAATTGCTGTATCACTGGCTTCGGAAGCTGCTGCTCTCTGGGGTATCATGGGTTTCCAGAAGTCTGTCTAGGCCAGCCCCAGCCTTCCAGCTGGGAGAGGGAGTCCTCTGGGTGCTCCAGTTGTTGCCATGGATTTGGGGGCTGCAGCTGACCTTCAGGTTTTGAGGAGCCAAAGATCCATGGCCAAAGACAAGCCTGGAGTTGACATATTTTCTCACTCTCATCTTGTTCTCCCTTCTCCTCCTGAACTAAGTTGCCTAGATATGTACTTAAAGGGCTACTCTTTTTGTTGAGAACCTCAGACTTTGTGGCCTTGACTTTGGTCCTACATCAAGGAGACCTGAATGCTACAGAAAACTCTGATTTCCAAAATCTTGTCAACATGAAAAAATAAAGCCTGTCTTTCCTGCACTCTGAGTTTTTTGGTGGTTTTTTATGCCCCCATCCTCAGCTGAGGGGAGCTCCCATTAACCTGGATTCTTCAAGCAGACCCCACAATGAGCTAGCCAGATGGGAAGTTCCCACTAAGGGATATCTCAGACCTGAGCCATTGGAAAGATCCAGAGGGGAGTCATGGGGTGCTCCCAAAACATCAGCCACCCTGTTCCACTACTGCTGCCACTACCACCTGTGAGATTTCTTCTTACCAATTAAGGACACTGTGCTCCGCAGCCCCAGAATTTAGCCTCCAGACCCCTCTGACTTAAGGGAATCCCATGCTTAAGAAAAATGGCACATGGGTACTCATAATTTTTAGATCTTAGTTCAAAACCTACAACAAATACTCTCCTTGAGCATATCCACATGACTGAGTCCTTCACTACTTCTCTTCACACAGGAACCAGAATCTACCCACAAATCTCTTGGTCAACTTTTGTTATCTACCTTTTGTGGTTTCTTTTATTCTTGTATTCCATGCAGCAAATGACATGGGCTAGGGGGCTACTGCTTCTGGCCATCCTCTTGCAGCAAAATAAATTATTAGAAGTCATGGCTGGCCAGGGGCATCCATGTCACTTTGGGTTGTCACTAAAACCCAGCTTTGGGTTTTAGCATGAAGGTGGACCTGATCACCTTCTTTTACATCCCAATCAACCTTCAGCCAGGGAAGAAAATTTCATGATCAGTAGTGTTCAACCTCTGACAAAGGCAACAGCAGGCATCCAGAGAGGTATTACAGAGATTCTTGACATGTCTTTGAGAGGGAAACTCTACATGTATGTGTGTGTAAGGAATTATTTATTTATTTTAAATGCTGTAATAACATTCAGCACACTTACTTAGAAGTGTTAAATAACCAGTGATAAATGATAATACCTTGAAGGTCATCAGGCTCTCCTGGCAATCTGGGTCATCAGCATAACTAGCAGATGTCGGAGTAGAGTAAAAATGTTGTAAAAAATTAGTGTGATTTAATGTCTTAGTCATATTTATTGATTTAAGGGGGAATATTTTTTTCCAACATTCTAGCTTTATTTTTTGGAATAACATCCATATCTCAAACTCACTCCTTACCTCTGAAGAAAGGGTGAATGATTTGACAGGTGAGATGGTGAGAGATTTACCATTGTGTGTGCACTTTTCTGCTGTGCTCACTCTTGGTGGCTGAGGAAGTGTCTCTGTGGACCAGTTCTGTACCAATCCAGGCCCCAAGGCTTAGACTTTGAAATCAATATTATTTATAGCTTCTATTTTGACCACAACACAAGTTACATTCTTCACAGCTTTACCAACCCTCTGTCTTAACACCAATGTCTCTCTCAATTGATTCAGGGTTTGGAGAAGAAAGGAATGTGATTAATTAACCCTCTAAAAAATTAAAGAGTGTAGACCTGTGTTGGATCTACCCCCATCTTTTTTTTAAAGATTTTATTTATTTATTTGACAGAGATCATAAGTAGTCAGAGAGGCAGGCAGAGAGAGAGGGGGAAGCAGGCTCCCTGCTTGAGCAGAGAGCTCGATGTGGGGATCGATCCCAGGACTCTGGGATCATGACCCAAGCTAAAGGCAGAGACTTTAACCCACTGAGCCACCCAGGTGCCCTACCCCCATCTTTTATATACCGTATTTAGTTACACACAATTTTACTCACACAAAATTGTACCACAACTCATTGCCTTAAATGTGATACCAAGTAAGTCCAGGTGCATCAGTGTCTCATGGTAAATTATTTTAATAGCTAGTAAACAAGTCATATGTCATATATAATAATATAATGCTAACGCTAATCTATATCCTATGTAAGTTTTCTTATCTGACTTTATATTTATAAATTCTTATTTTACATAAAGATTAAATAATATTACAAATGAATTACTGATTAAACAGAGAAAATTTTAAAAGAATAGTTACTGCTGTACCCAACAGAATGTCCAGACTTCAGATAGGACAAGTTATACAGTACTGGTACTAGGCGATTTTCAACTAGCAATATCCATATTAATTATAGTATGTAAAATTAATGTCATGGGCCTAAAATTTGACCTTAATTTACCCTAAAGTAGTACGTTATAATTATGTTTCTTATCATCAGGATGTACCTTTCACAGTGAGTAGGAATAAGTTAAATGTCTGACATGTTCTATGCACTGAAATTTCACAAGATAGTTTATGTCAGCTTCTTCCTGACAATTATAATTTTGCTATAAAGTATAATATATATTTACTTCAAATAGTTAATGCTATTTTTAAAAGTACAAACAAATTTAAATCTGACAATGAAAATACATTTATGTTATGTCGAAAGTGGGTTTCCACAATTTACATAAGAGAAAAACATATACCACTACAGAACAACTTGTTAAAAATCACATGATATTGACACTGTAAGAAGGCTATTTTATGACTGACTGATTCAGAAACACAGCTGGATCACTTGCTCATAAAGAAGTTAGGAAAGATTCCAGTATGATATAAGCCATACTTTATGAATTATCCTAAAAGGTAAGATCATGAGATATTTACAACAAAACTCAACAGGAGTATAGCTGTTGAGAAACTTTCCATTTTGCTTATTTTGCTTCAGTACATTTAGGCAAGTAGATATAAAGATGATTGACAAATATTCAACAGAAGAAAATATCTTTACATATTAAGATCAGATTTTTAATACATTGTTAAATATATAGGGAAAATGTAATGTTCATACTGATATTGCAAAAGCAAAGGCAAGAAAAATTGTATGTGTTTTGTATAGATACTATTGCTAATATATGTTGAGGTAATAGTGTGTTGCATGAAAAGTAAATGGATTTAATAAAATGTTGACATACTGTAAAACAAGATCTGATGACAATCATTCATTAAAATTAATTTTTTTTCATTTTTTAAATTTATTTTCAACATAACAGTATTCATTGTTTTTGTACCACACCCAGTGCTCCATGCAATCTGTGCCCTCTCTAATACCCACCACCTGGTTCCCCCAACCTCCCACCCCCCGCACCTCTTCAAACCCTTCAGATTGTTTTTCAGAGTCCATAGTCTCTCATTGTTCACCTCCCCTTCCAATTTCCCCAACTTCCTTCTCCTAACTCCCCATGTCCTCCATGCTATTTGTTATATTCCACAAATAAGTGAAACCATATGATAATTGACTCTCTCTGCTTGACTTATTTCACTCAGTATAATCTCTTCCAGTCCCGTCCATGTTGCTACAAAAGTTGGGTATTCATCCTTTCTGATGGAGGCATAATACTCCATAGTGTATATGGACCACATGTTCCTTATCCATTTGTCCATTGAAGGGCATCTTGGTTCTTTCCACAGTTTGGTGACCGTGGCCATTGCTGCTATAAAACTTTTCTTTTCACTACATCTGTATCTTTGGGGTAAATGCCCAGTAGTGCAATTGCAGGGTCATAGGGAAGCTCTATTTTTAATTTCTTGAGGAATCTCCACACTGTTCTCCAAAGAGGCTGCACCAACTTGCATTCCCACCAACAGTGTAAGAGGGTTCCCCTTTCTCCACATCCCCTCCAACACATGTTGTTTCCTGTCTTGCTAATTTTGGCCATTCTAAGTGGTGTAAGGTGGTATCTCAATGTGGTTTTGATTTGAATCTCCCTGATGGCTAGTGATGATGAACATTTTTTCATGTGTCTGATAGCCATTTGTATGTCTTCATTGGAGAAGTGTCTGTTCATATCTTCTGCCCATTTTTTGATATGATTGTCTGTTTTGTGTGTGTTGAGTTTGAGGAGTTCTTTATAGATCCTGGATATCAATCTTTTGTCTGTACTGTCATTTGCAAATATCTTCTCCCATTCCGTGGGTTGTCTCTTTGTTTTCTTGACTGTTTCCTTTGCTGTGCAGAAGCTTTTGATTTTGATGAAGTCCCAAAAGTTTATTTTAAGTTGCCAAATTTCCAATAGTATTTCTATGAAATGAGAAGAAATGGCATTTATTTTTTTATATCACAGATCATTGCCAATACAGAGGCAATACCTTGGCATAAATATTTCAAATGCAATAAGAAATGATCATTTTGTTTGTTTATAAATATTATGGTTGGCAAAGTTCTTAGGAATATATTATAGTTGTATCAGTTGTCAAATTTTCCAGATTAGCTCAAGAAACTGAAAAAGCTCAACACTTACAGTATTGCAATGTCACTACATTTAAAACAGAAAAGCAGGTACAAACAATGAAATTAAAGTTTTTTTTTTTCAAATTTCAATTCCAGTGTAGTTAACAGACAGTGTTAAATTAGTTTCAAGTATAGAATATAGTGATTCAATGCTTCCATATATTACACAGAGTTCATCAATATAAGTATACTCTTAATGAAATGAAAGCTTTTGACTCGACATAGATAAAAGTAAATTCAACTTTTTAGAAATTGAATTTTAGTAATGCATTAAATGAATATTTATTAACCACCAACTGTGTGGTAGACATTAGTCTAGTTGTTGAGGATATCGGTGTAAACAGAAAGAAAATAGTCTCTGCTATCATGGAGTCCAGAGCCTGGAGACAGAAGCAGACAATAGCAGTACACTGGTTAATTATATAATATATTAGATGTCACCAAGTGGTACAGAGGAGAAATAAAGGGAAGTTTGGGGCATGTAGAATGCTAGGAGAGGCCTGCCAGTTTATACAGGATGGTCAGGGAATGCCTTTGTAATAAAGTCTTCCTTTCCAGGAAGTGAAGAAGTGAGTCACATGAATATCTAGAGTAATAACATTTTAAGCAGCAGGAGCCATGAGTAGACACTGGATGCTAGATGCTAGATGGGGGGTGGGTGGGTGCCTGGATATAAGTAGGATTATAGAAATAACTTACATTCAGTTTATGATGAGCTCACTGGATTTTGGCTTTTATAATAAGTGGAATGGGCATGCATTAGAAGGTTTGGAGTGGAGGTGTACTATTACCTGATTTTTGCTTTAAAAGCATAATTTTGTCTGTTCTGTTAAGAATAAACTATAGAGACTAAGGGCAGATCAGGGTGCTCGTGTAGGAGGCCTCACTAATCAAGGCAAGAGCTAATAGTGGCATGGACAGAGTATTTGTGCTAGAACTAATGGAAAGTTTTCAGATTCTGGATATATTTTAAGGACCAAACCAATAGATTCACTGCTAAATAGATATGGGCATATATGAAAAAGAAGAGTTGGAGATTGTTTCATCTGTTCAGTTGGAAGGATAGAGTTATTTTGTTTTGTTTTGTTTTGTTTTAGGATGGAGTTACTTTTTAAGAGGTGAGGAAGACTTTAGGAGAAATGGATTCTGTGGGTTTATTTGTTTTGAGGGGAGAGGCACACTTAGATACATTAGCCTGGAAAGAGTAATTTGGGGATCATCATCTTATAGTTGAGACAGGGTGGTAACACCTGGAGAGTGAAGAGGAGATCTTTAATGACTGAGCTCTGGGAAGCTCCAATACTTAGAAATCAGGGACAGGACAAGTGACCTTCAAGGGAAATTGAGGTGGAGTGGTCAGTGAGAAGGGTGGGAACCAGGAGAGAGTAGAGTTCACAGAGTCAGGCAGAGGAAGCACTTCAGAAAGAGTTAGTGCCCGCTCCAGCCAGATACTGTTTCTGGTGCCAGCCCCACCCATCATAGCTAGCAGCAGGGAGACCAGCAGGACTTGGACAAGGGCATTTGGGGGAAGTGGTAGGGATGCAAGCTGGGTGGTTAGGTTGAAAGAAGAATTGGAAACAAGAATTCTGAGGAGTTTTATGATACACAAAACAGGAAACTGAGTGTTGACTTGAAGCGGAAGTGAGATCAAGGAAAACACAGAGAAAGACAGAGATAGATATTTTATATACATATGTATTTATGTGATATTTTTACATGCTGATAGAAATGATCCAGTATAGGAGAGGAGATGGTTGCCTGTAGGATACTCTTGGGTAGATGAGAGGGGTGGGATTCAGGGCATCTGTGGAGGGACAGGCCCCAGACTGGAGCAGTGGGCAGTTGTTCCATGGTAGCAGGAGGGAAAACAAAAGTACCATGCAGGTACAAATGCAGGTAGATTAGCAGAAAAGAGCATGTGGGTATTCTCTTCTGATTGCTTTTGTTTTCTCAATGAAACAGAAAGAATGTTCTTCTGTTGAAAAAGAGGACAGGAAAGGAGTGCCAGGAGTTTGAGGAGAGCTGGGATGTGGGCTGAGTTGTCCAGGACAGTGATGAGTGGACAGACTTGAGACCTGCAGTGAGGTTGTCAGGTACGCTCATGATCAATTTCATGAAACAGAAGTGAAATCAGTTCAGTTTGGCTATGTGTTTTCATGCAATCACTCTGTGGTTTGTGGTAGCTGAGAGTCAGTTGGAGCCAGTGTTGTGGTTTTGCTAGTAGAATTTAATGATGGAGAGAAGAACAAGAGAGATGTGGGTTAAGCCAGTGGATGATGATGTCAATGACTCATGGGCAAGGACAGAAATGAAGATGGGAAGCAATGATGCTCAGTCAATGTGGTAGAGTACCAATGCATTGTTGCTTCTGGCAGGGTCAAAACCTCTCATAGTTGAGATCCTAGAGGATCTGGGATTGCTGGAAACACAGCAGGTGAGGTTGAGAGGGTGAGTTTCTTGAATGTGATATATATATTATGGAGAGGTTGCTGTTGTTAATAAGGATGAGGCCTACATTGATAGGACATAAGAATGGATATAAGTAGGGTGAAGGACAAACCAATTAGAGGTGTAGAGCTCAAGGGATTATGAAGTAAATCATTAAGGGGATCATATTTGTGAATATTAAAATCACTGAGGATCACAACAGAAATAGTGGGGGATAGGGTAACTGTGGGCCAAGTCCTAAGTGACAAGAGGTCCTAAGTATCTGCAATAGGGGACAGCAAGGAGTGGTGTCAGGGACATCTGACCCACTCCTAGGTCCAGTGAGAGTAATGTGTGTGGATGGGAAGAAGACAGAATTCCCATGTAGGACTGTGGAGCTTATAGAGTCCCATTAAGGTGTGTGTAACCTGTGAAGAAGGGAGGAATAGTCCCACTGAGACACATGGACAGGGAGAGTGTGATGGGGTCAGTTCCAAGAATCCTCCAGGCAGAATGGAGTAGGTCATCAGTGCTGGGGAGTAACTGGCTGGGTGAGCAAAACCTGGCTGCCCCCGCTGCCACCATTCCTGCTGGTTGCCACTGGGAATTTCCTTCAAAACTAAGAACAAAGGACCAAGTATTCTCAACATGTTAAGAATAGCATTGCAGAGTATTCTATCATACTATAGTGCATCACTTCACACCCTTTCATACAGTAGATTCTCTCCTCAACAGTTTTTATGTACATCATCTGACATACTACACTTAGTATTCTTTTGACTTACACTTTGCAGTGAAAGACCTATTCAGTCATTGATATTGCTACTGACAGTCTCCAAAACCTCTGTGACTCTTTTTTTCAAATGTTGGGATTAATCTAATAGAAAAATAGGCTGAGGGGTGCCTAGGTGGTTCAGTCAGTTAAGCCTTGGACTCTTTATTTCGGCTCAGATCATGGTCTCAGAGTTGCGAGATGGAGCTCTGAGATGAGTTCTGAGCTGAGTGGTGTCTGCTTAAGAGTGTCTCTCTTGCTCATCCTCTGTCCCTCTTCACTGCCCCCCCCACCAAGTCATGCACTCTCTCTAAAATAAATAAAATCTCGAAAAAAAAAAAGAAAAAGAAAAATAGACTAAAGTTGAAAATGGAGCTGTTGAAAACAAAGCAAAGAAACAAACAAACCCCAACAACTGCTGGTGCTAGCTGTTGGGTGGGCTTCCCTGGCACCCCCTGGCGCTGAGCAGTACAGAGGCTGCACAATTCTGAGCAGATGTCCTGGTTACCATTTGTAAAGCAGTAATTATGATCTTACCAATCTTGTCCCACCAGAAAAAAACCCAGAAATGGAGTGGATGCTAAAACCAATAAAGAGGCTGTAACTGTCTTCTGCAAGCCATTAATTTTTTGCATGTTTGTCAAAATAACCCAATTTCTTTTAATTGATTAACTGATGCAAATTTGAATGTAAAAAGAAACTTAAATGAATAAATAAACTATCTTTTTTAACTGAAACTCTTTTTTTTTATTTTATTTATTTATTTATTTATATAATGGCTCCAATGTTTGATTTTATTTGAAAATTGTTATGGTTGTTAAAATATTTGAAATATTTGAAAGCTTCCAAAGAATATTAGAGATTCCATGCTATGTCAAAAGGTAGTCTATTTTTTAAATTTGGAAGTAATACTTTTTTTTTGCAAATATTGTAAATTGTACAAATATCATTGTAATATTAATGACATTTATATTATTTTTGTTCTTAGTATGCAATCTGCATTTAAGAAAATGGCATGCCTAATCAGAGAAAGCCAAGAAGTCACGGACAGATTATCTGACCTGGGAGGACATGACCTTTAACCTGGACACTAAGGCACATGTAGAATTTCTGGTTAATCTCTGCCTTGATGTATATTGTCTAAAGGATGGGAAGACTCATTAATGTTATTTATCATATTTTACAGTATCAGTATATATTTGAGATACTATTCGAGGTTATTAAATTTTGGGCATTTTACTACACAAGTATTTCCGCTTTGATGTGTTACTAAGAAAATAAATTTGTGGGACTTTTATTTTTCTCTAATGCAAGAGGGCATTATGTGTTTTTCTTGAACAAAATTAAATGCATTCTTTCATTATTAAGTTAAAATATTACTCAGATAATTTGGAGAAGTGTGGCTCTAGAGCAACATTCATCAAAACTCTATCAGTAAACAACACGAGTGTTGATTTATTAATAAATTCTATACACGTATTACCATACTAATTTTAAGTACAATGTAAAGCAGAACAAAAAATAAAAATCTACAAGATGGGATAGATAATATTAGAAATATTTCCTCTTTGAATCATGTGGGACTCCCTTCAGTGTTGTGTAGTCTTCTTTAGAATTGCTGTAAGTGGAAACCGCAGCAATGACAGAGCTGAACCTCCAGCAGGCCCCCCAGCAGGGCCAACAGGTGGTGTGGTACCTGAAGGATCAGGTATTGGTATGTACTGGACCACAAGAGGGCAGTGCCAGAAAAGTCATAGTCTCTGGGGGCAGATCCATTTACAAGCCAGCAGTGTGATATTGACCATGCCTCTGAGCCTCATCTTAGACATTTGAAAATGGAAACAATACCATCACCAATGACAACACATACTATGTTGGTTTAGTTTAAAGATTAAGTGAGATAATGTATCTGGAAATTTTTCTAAGTTGTACTGTATAAAATGTTATTTTCAAAAAATTAGAGAACATTGACTACTGATATCTTTTGCATTTTGTTTGATGTATGTATGTTGACATTTCTTTTTGTCTTTTGTTCTATCTGGTATTTTTATGGCTTGTTTTCCTTATTTGACCTTTTTCTTTTCTTTCAGTGTTTCCGTGTCCTTAAGTGGCCATATCTAGCAATGCTTGCTAGCCCTCTGCCAGCATTCTGCTAAAAGCTTAAAATATTCTATAAAACCCTATAAAAGAGCACAGTCTGCATTTTACAGTATAGAAATCTGAGTTTAAACAATTTGTTCCAGGTCATGGAGCTGGTAAATTACAGAAGTAAGCTTTAAGTCCAGACTATTTGACTGTTAGCAGTGGGTGCAATCAGGAGAAAGAAGCCAACCAGTAGATTAGACACGGGAGGTTCAATATAAGAATTATTAGCAATAGTAAGAGAAGAGGTACCTACAAGGAAAAGGCTGAGGGAGAATACCCACAGAAGGACAAATCTAGAAGGACATGATGTGATCAGAAAGGAGTGGTTCAGCCATCAACCACCAGAGTTCTCTGCTTTAACCAAACCAGAGCTGGTCTAAAGTTTCTGGGCACACAAGCCAACCTCCCAGGCACAGGGGAAGATGCGGATGTCTCCTAATGTCTCATCAGGAACCCAAGGTGGCCTGTGTATAAGATGGGAGCTTGGGCCACCATGGGACAGAAGGCCTTCAGAGCAACCAGCAATAGAGGGGCTTGGTGAAGGAGTACCAGCTGTGTGGACAACACCTTTCCCACACTCACACAGGTACCACAGGTACTGTGGGTGTTCAGTCATCATGGGAACTTTTTTTTCAAAATTGAGGGGCCCGTGAAAAGATTGCCCTCATGTGAAGGCTGTTTAAGTGGCAGAGGGATCCCAGTCTGGGCCTATGGCTGGGACAGGCATCATCAGATGTCCTCACACTAACCTGTACATTCCTGGGTCTCCCCTAAGGGGAAAACTACAGGGAACTTTTCCCTTCTGCATTGTTTCTCCAGCGGCTTCTATGGAGAAGTTTTGCCATCTGCTTACTTCTAAGGAGATGTGTTCAAGGGAACTGCATTGTTTATCACAGAGCTTTTATTAAAGGGTGCCCTTGGAGCTGAGAGGTAATAAATGGATAACTGCCATACTGGTGTGCATGCTTTCTCTCTCTCACAGACACAGACACCCACACTCACACACTTATACTCACTTGCACATTCACACACTCATACATATAGATGTCGCCACAGCAATGTATGGCCACAAATCACTTAGGCATACTTATTCTTTTTTTTTTATTTTTTATTTCTTTTCAGCGTAGCAGTATTCATTGTTTTTGCACGACACCCAGTGCTCCATGCAATCTGTGCCCTCTCTAATACCCACCACCTGGTTCCCCCAACCTTCCACCCCCCGCACCTTCAAAACCCTCAGATTGTTTTTCAGAGTCCATAGTCTCTCATGGTTCACCTCCCCTTCCAATTTCCCTCAACTCCCTTCTCATCTCCATCTCCCCTTGTCCTCCATGTTATTTGTTATGCTCTCTCTTCTTGACTTACTTCACTCAGCATCATCTCTTCCAGTCCCGTCCATGTTGCTACAAAAGTTGGGTATTCATCCTTTCTGATGGAGGCATAATACTCCATAGTGTATATGGACCACATCTTCCTTATCCATTCATCTGTTGAAGGGTATCTTGGTTCTTTCCACAGTTTGGCGACTGTGGCCATTGCTGCTATAAACATTGGGGTACAGATGGCCCTTCTTTTCACTACATCTGTAACTTTGGGGTAAATACCCAGTAGTGCAATGGCAGGGTCATAGGGAAGCTCTATTTTTAATTTCTTGAGGAATCTCCACACTGTTCTCCAAAGAGGCTGCACCAACTTGCATTCCCACCAACAGTGTAAGAGGGTTCCCCTTTCTCCACATCCTCTCCAACACATGTTGTTTCCTGTCTTGCTAATTTTGGCCATTCTAAGTGGTGTAAGGTGGTATCTCAATGTGGTTTTAATTTGAATCTCCCTGATGGCTAGTGATGATGAACATTTTTTCACGTGTCTGATAGCCAACAACAAATTGAGAAGTCAAAAAACACACTAGAAAAAATTTTAGATATCACAGCCCAGTTTTGGAATGAACACTATGTACTACTGTAAGAATATGAACACCACAAATCAATAATAGAATGATCAATAATCCAATTAAATATCAGGTAAATTGCATGACCAGGCAGTTTCCAGAAAAAGAAATACTGTGGATCCTAAACCTAATCGAATTGACTTATTAAAAAAACTCAAAATACTCTGAGATGCCGTCTTTAACCTATCAGATTGGAAGACAACCGCAAATTTAATAATACATTGTGTTGTTGAGTTAGTGGGGAAATATGCAGTTTTATACACTGAGAGGAGCTATAAATTGGTAAAACTTCCATAGAAGAAAATTTGACAATATCTCTCAGCTTTATCCTTTGAGCCAGCAATTGCACCTAGAGAACTATATGCCCTCTCCCATCCTCTCTTGGAAATGACGTGCACTTAACACCTTCACTACAGCATGCTTTGCAAGAGCCCAGACTGGGAACTCTCATGTATTTCTAGATTATTCTTCGGGGTGAGCAACAAATGAAGAAATTCTTTATATAATGAAATGGAATGATCTTCAACATACGTTGCAAAGGAAATAAGCAAAACAATGTGGAGTTTCTCTTGTTTTGTTAAAAGAGGCAAAGATACATATGTTTGTGTGTGCCTTTATTGCACATACAATATCCCTGAACGTATATTTGAGAAACTGATCACTTAGCGGAAGGAATTAGAATAACAGTATATTCTTTCGACCTTTTGGGTTTAGAACCAAGTATTACATGAGAATATTGAATACTATCAGAGAACACTTGGGGAAAGCAAGCCCTCAGTGACTGGAACCTGGAAGTGAGCACCATGAAGATTTGCTCCATTAGTCTTTGCACTGTGAATTCCTGCCAATTGGCCTCCATTTTCTTCACCACCAAATTTAGCCCACTGTGCTAGTTGGGAAGATACTTTGAGAACAGACATAAAAAAAGAATTCCTTAACTTCACAAGTTAAGATTGGCGTTAGGGTAGGCAAATCATGATCCACAGAGTAACTATCATCACTTATACATTCAATTAATATTGTTTGGGTGTTTCAAAGTTTCCTAGTGACATGAACTATAATAGGAGTGTGAGATGTGTCAGTAGAAAAAAACAACTTCACCCTTTTGGAGATGACTAATTTTAGTAAGAAAAGAAAGACAATAGACAAAAAACACAATAAATACATTGTATTGTATGCATAGTACATCATATGTATAGGGCATCGCATGCACGGTGTGGAGCAGGTACATGAAAAGTGCCCCTGAGGAAAAGAAAATAGACCATGTAAGGGTGATTAGAGGGAAAGGATGGCAGACAGTAATTCTAAATGGGAAGATTGGGGTATGATGTATCATTTAGAAAGTGACATACAAGTGAAGACCTGGAGGAGGTGAGGCCGCTGGTCAAGAAGACACCCTGGAGAAGTGTCCCAGCCAGGACTTAGGGCCCCAGGAGGTGCGTGTGTATGTGTGTGTGTGTGTGTGTGTGTGTGTGTGTATGATTGTGCTGAGCTAGATGGTGGGAATATCAAAATGAATAAAACAGTGTCCTCGTCCCGCAAGGGCTCCTGATTCTCCTGTTTAAAAACCCCTTGATGGCTCCCATTGCCCTCAGGACAAAGTCCAAACTCTTTCTTGTGGTGTACAAAGCCCTCGTAAATACAGCTTCTACCTGCTTCCGTAGCTTACTGGACCTCTTCTTCTTTCTCCCAACTCTGTCCCCTCACACTGGGCTTCCCCCATACCTAGTCTGTGTTGTTCAAAGAAATACCCTTTCACACACACACACCTCCATGTCCCACTTCCTATCTCCAACGGCAGCTAAATCTCACAAAACATACTCCTTCCAGAAACCATTCATGATCCCAAACCTGACCCCATGTGTTCTATTCCCATGACACCCGGGGCTTCCCCTTAAATCATTCTCATGATAGAGGATTGATGCTGTTTATTGCCTCTATACTAAATTGAAAGAGATTTGGGCATGTGAACTATATTCTATTGAGCTTATACACTTCACGTTTAGGATAGAACCTGGTAGATAGTCGACGGTATATACAAACATGAGCTTCCGTTTTAGGTGACTGAATAATTGTATGTTAACTATTAATCTCCCTTTGTGCTTTAGGAGAGAAAAGAAACAAGAGGAGTCAAGAGGTCCTGCCAGCAGGGAGTGCTGTTGGGTCAGTCATAGTACCAGAATCTTGGGGAGAGAAGAACGGCAGTGTCACAGAGGCTTAGAACCTCAGAATCTGGGTACTGGGAGGGAAGAGAAACCATTTGGCTTCTTACAGTCATGGACTCACTCGACTGCTGAAAGGAGGTCATATCTGCTGGAACCTGTCGAGGGAAGACCATTTTTCTGTGAAGCCAACCATGACCAACATAAATTGAGAAGAAACTGAAGAGAAGTAGCCAGACCAGGTAACCCAGAGAAAGTTTGTCTTTTGGATCCTCTCTTCTTGTCATTTCTCATTTGTTGAAGCCCATATATCATACACTGAGCTAAATGCCGAGAATGGTGGTAGGAAGGAGGTAAGGATGACTAGAGAAGTCAGACAATTAGGGAAATCACAATTTTGTAAGAATGTAATGAGAAGCACAGGGACCTCCAGGAGGTTACACTGGGGGCACTCATCCTATGGGCTAGGGAAGTTTTCCTCCAGGGAGTGATTTTGAAGTTGAGATTCACAGGTAGTGAAGGGGTGGGGGTCTTCAGACCACAGAAAGAGCACATGCGAAGGTCCGGACAGAGGTGAGCAGAACTTAGCAGGGATCTGCTCTGGGACAGTCTGATGAGCAGGAAAGAGACAGTGGCTGGAGATGAGGCTGGGGTGGTGGGTCAAAGAGAAGGCAATCTTGATATTCTCCAAGCAGCAAGGCAATGAAAGTAGTAGCCCTAGTTCAGGAGGAGGCAGGACCTGAGGCAACTGTCATTCTCTTCCCAGTGCCTAGTCAGAAAACTGATTCCCACACCTCCTCCCCATCTTTGACATGGCAACCTTCCCCCTTTCAGGACCTGTTCCCAGGGGCTGTCCCTAGGGGATGTTCTCAGAGGGGATGTCTGTGGGGACCCCTAGGTCAACCCCTGGACTAGAGCTCTGGGTGCCCTCTGGTGACCTGGATGAGAATTGCTTCTGTATCATAGCCCAGACTGGATTTGGAAGGATGGAGCCTAAGGAGCTGGCCTTCCAGATAGACAGGAGGCTCCAAACTATCAATTCAGGAACACTGCCCTTCAGGAGGAGAAAGGTAAACCACAAAAACAGAAAAGAAGAGTAAGAGAGAGTGTGAAAAGCAATGATACACAGACAGGCATAGAGAAGTCATAAAGGAGGCAAAAACAGTCACAGACAGAGAAAAGCGACAGAAAATAAGAAAGGTACTCCCTCCTCCCTTTCCACCTCTCAGAGCCTGGACTTAGGTTTGGCCCCAAATGACACAGAGACACAGAGGATACCAGGCTCCCTACACACATGCACACCCCACCACGGCCACAGGTGCCCAAGCACACACAGGTTTTCCACCAAACAGCTTCTAAGGCTGCAAAGGAGGCAGAGTGCAAAACTCCTATGGCCCTTTATGCCCCTCTTTTTCCCCATTTTTCTGCTGATGTCTCCATCCTGTGTTCATTTTCGGTGTGTCTCCCTTGCTCTGCCTCTCTCCTTCCTTTTCTGTCCCAGGCAGGTCAAGACATCAACAGAGCAGATCTCTGCCACCTCAGCTTTATTTGGCATTTCTTGACCTGGAAGGAGAGACTGAATGATTTGTCCCCACTCCCACCCCTTAGGATTTCGGATCCAGCGTTGTTGTCTTAAAACTTAGTAGAAAACCCTTCCTGAAAGACAGAATTAATTCCTAAGTGACTAGAAGGCATAGAGTCACAAACGAATTGAGGCCAACACCCAACTCCAGCCGTCACTTTCCCTAAGCAGGTGAGAACCTGATGCTGACCCAGTTTGCACTTCAGCCAAACTGTGAAGGACTTGAGAGTGTGGATGGAGTAGACCTAGTGGCAGGGGCCCTTGCTAGGTGATCATCCTCAAGTTTCTTTCATGCCTGCTGCCATAGTTCAGGAGATTCACAACATGCTGGACCCTGAAGAGATGTCTGTCCCTCCTCAGACAGCAGCAAGGAGCATAGTGGCAGGCTCCTCAGGCATATGCCAAGGACTCTTTCCCAGAGAAACCTTGAGATGAGGCTCTGCTGGTTCCAAAAGTTGAGGTGCAGAGAGCTTGGGCTGGGGCAGCACACAGCTTGTCACTTTGAAAGTTACTATTTTCAGTGGGTGGAGGTGTCAGCCACGCCTGGCTCAGGGGATATGACTTATACACATGAGCTGACTGAGATAGATCTGCAGATGGAAAGAGCTAAGGCTGAGAGCCTGACACCTAGCATCTGAGGCAGCCAAAGCCCTGGGTTTGTAGTGAAGTAGGTCTTCTGACAGGTGTCCTTTAGGAACCACCTGATTTGAGAATCCTGCACATCTTTGGTGAGCAAAAGCAGACTTCTGTGGCAAGGAGGGAACGATACAGCTTTCTGTCCCACTCTGGTAATCCTCAGGGGGTCTTTGGTGTAAGGGGGATTTTTAGGGGGACAGAGTCACTCCATCCTCAGAACACAGATGAAAGATATGACTTTCTAAGCATCAGGTGGAACGTTTGGAGTGGGGCTGGGAGGGACTAGCAGGATAGTAGGGCAGGAATGGAATGGAGAATATGGAAGTGTCCATGGGCAGGAAATACCGAGGCCAGGGCAGAAACAAGTACCTTGTGAGCTGGTCACTCGTGCTCTGGCATTAGAGCATAATGAACAAGTCAACAGAAATCTCTGCTTGCTTCAACCACATGGCCATTATCAGAAACCTCACGTCCTTTCTTCCTTATGCCTGTGTTTCTGCAAGGTCAGACACACGCACACACAGGTGCTTGGAGAAGCACATGCACCTGATACGCAAGAGTGTGTGTCTAGCAGAAAGCTCACAGCTCACCACTGGCTGTGGTCATTCATGAGGCAATGTTTGTGAAGTGCCTGACACTAGACCCAAACTCAGGCTACTAAGCATCACACTTATTCCTCATTAGCTAGGAGAACTTAGGCAATTTTCTTACATGCCTGGTCTTTCCATTTCCATCTGGAAAATGGTCACCTGATGAGGAACCGGTGCACTGACCCATGGAAAACTATGGAACTGAAGGACTAGCTTTTGCCCTCCGAAGCATCCAACCCTGTCCTCTCAGCCCGGTGTCGGTTTTCATTCTGATGATGGATGCTCTTGGGGGTCAGAGAAGGAATGAAAACAGGCAGTCAGCTTTCCTTTTGAAAATGTTTTTTTTTTTTTCTTAGGACCTTCAAAACTTCAGAAGATGTGTGACCAGCCAAAATCCCCGTGCTGCCGGCCAAAATCTCCATGCTGCCCGCAGAAACCTCCATGCTGTCCACCAAAATCTCCATGCTGCCCTCAGAAACCTCCATGCTGTCCACCAAAATCTCCACGCTGCCCTCAGAAGCCCCCGTGCTGCCCACAGAAGCCCCCGTGTTGTCCACACAAGCTCCCTTGTTTCCCGCAGAAGCCCCCGTGTTGCATTCAGGCCAAGTGCTGCTGTCTGGAGCCCAAGCCTGAATGCACTTGCCTTAGCAAGGAGCCTGAACCCACATCACCTGAAACTCAGAACAAGAACTCCCAAACCCAACAGCAGCCCGTAAGTCCAAAACAGGGGCCCAACCTAGGTGGCTTGGGGCAGAAGAAGCCAAACAAATAGAGGGCCCATGCCCATCACTTGGTGGGGTCAGTCTAGACCTACATTTAAAGAAGCTCTCTCTCAGTGACAACCACATAGTGCAAGTAGAAGCCCTTATCTCCCTTCAGAGGCCCCCAGCATAGGGAGGCCCCTAATTAGAAATGGAAGGCTGAAGAGACTAGAATCATATTTCCTAGTGATCCTCACATTAGAAAGCACAAGAATAAAAGAGCATTAAAAAGAACGTTGACTCCCTTTCTCTTTAATCTGTGACACCATCTCACCCGTCCGGCCTTAGTCCAAGAAAATGTTCTGGACATGTCATGAAAATGAAAGTCAGTAAACCACAGCCCAGAAACAGGCCTCTGTGGAACCTGAGTTAGGGTGACTGACTCGTCCTTGTTTTAAAATGAAAATCTTGCATTCTGGGGATGCTTACAGTCCCAAGTACAGTGGGGCAGTCTGCCATAGTCGGTGCAAGAGTACCAGTGCCCCTGGGTCCCAGAGCATGGCCTGGGAGGGATTCCCCTCCCCCATCCCAGAGATTTTAGGGAGAGGTAAGGCTGGCAGGCAAACTCTGCGGTGGCACCAGCTGTGCAGCCATGGGGCATCAGTGCTGGCTCTTAGGACCTAGAGTACATTGGTCGCTGTCTTAGGCTCCATTTCCTTATCTGTAAAATGAGAGTAATGCTACTGCCTCATAGAGATTTTATGAGAATTGAAAGGGATAATTCCTTTAAAGTGCTTAACATAGGGTTGGACACATGGTGAAGACATAATGCATGGTTCTCCTCAAACCTCTGTCATCAGGCCTTGACTTCCCCGCAAAGAACACACATGTTCCAGTAATTTGTCTCCAAAACACACCTCCATTAATCTAGGTGAGCAGGCAGAAATAGAGAAACCAGCCCAAGTCACCATACTTGTAAACTTCAATGTTAATCGACTTTTTGGTGTGTAATTGACATATCCATCACCTCTAAACTTTTTCTAGTGCTCCTTTGTGTTTCCTGCCTCACGACTGTCCCTGCCCATCAATCCCGAGAAAGCAACTGATCTGCACTTGGTCCCTATAAATCAGTTTGGTCTTCCAAGAATTTTCTATAAATGGAATCATCTAGTACATACTCTTCTTTTTTTAAAAGATTTTATTTATTTATTTGACAGAGAGAGATCACAAGTAGGCAGAGAGGCAGGCGGGGCGGGGGGGAAGCAGGCTCCCTGCTGAGCAGAGAGCCTGATGTGGGGCTCCATCCCAGGACCCTGAGATCATGACCTGAGCTGAAGGCAGAGGCTTTAACCCACTGAGCCACCCAGGCACCCCGTAGTATATACTCTTTTATGTTTGGCTTCTCTCAGCAAAACGACTTTGAGATTCAAACAAGTTGTTGCATGTATCAATTATTCATTCTTTTTTATTGCTGAGTTGTAAATGCCCTCATTGTATGGATACACCACAATTTTTTAATCCATTAATCTATTGATGGGCATTTGAATTGTTTCCAGGTTTGGCTCTTACAAATAAAGCTGCTGTGAACATTCATGACAAGTCTTTGGATGGACATATATTTCATGTCTCTTGGATAAAGCTGTAGGAGCAAAATGTCTATGTTATTAGTAGGTGTATGTTTTACTTTTTAAGAAACCACCCAAGATCCTGGGATTGAAGCCCTCCTTGTGCTCCCCACTCAGCAGGGAGTCTGCTTCTCCTTCTCCCTCTCCCCCTCCCCTCCACTCCTGCTTTCTCTCTCTTTCTACCAAATAAATAAATACAATCTTAAAAATAAAGGAAACCACCCAACTGTTTTCCAAAATGGTTGTCCCATTTTACATTCCCACCAGAACTATGTGAGAATGCCAGCCGCAGCACATCTTTGCCAGTATTTTGTATGCTCAGTTTTTCTAGTTTTAGACATTCTAATGTATACATAGTGCTATTTCATTGTGACTTTAATTTACATTTCTTTAATGGCTAATGACATTGAGCATCTATTTGCTCATTTGCCTCCATGTATCTTCCTTAGTGAATTATTTGCTGAAATACTGCCTCTATTATTGAGTTCTGGTTTCTTATTACTGAATTATGAGTAGTTTTTGAAATTTATATATTCTTGATACAAGTCCATTATCAGATAAGTTATTTGCACATATTTTCCCCAGTTTGGGGCTTATCTTTTTATTCTCAAACAGTTTCAAAGAGTTTTTAGTTTTGATAAAATCAAATGGAACCATTTTTTTCTCTATGAATCTTGTTTTTTAGTGTCATATCTAAGAAATTGCTGCCTAATCTTAGGACACAAAGATTTTTTTTTCCCTTCCCTTCTAGGTTCTCTGTGGGGGTAGGGGAAGGAAGTATGGAGGACAGCATAGGTTATACCATTGCTCCAGACTACCCTTTCTCTGCTCAGCTGTCTGTGCATATTTGTCAAAAGTCAACTGACCATTTTTGCTTGCATTTATTTCTGAATTCTTATCTTGTTCCACTGATCTATTTGTCTATGCTACCACTATTGTCTTATATAGTGTATAGTAAGTTTCAAGGCCAGATAATGTAAGTCTTCTAATTTCGTTCTTTTTCAAAATTGTTTTAGCTATTCTAGGTCTTTTGCACTTCCCTATGAATTTTAGAAAAAACTTGCCAATTTCTACTAACTGAAAAGAAAAGAAAAGAAAAGAGAAAAGAAAGGCCTGTTGAAATTTTGACTGGTATTGAATTAAATCTATAGATTAAATTAAAAAGGAATGCAAATCTTAACAATATTGAGGTTTCAGTTCATAAATTTTAAATTACCTCTCCATTTATTAGGTCATCTTTAATTTTTTTAAATTTTGTAGCTTTCTGTGAGCAACTTTTGCACATATTTTGTCATATTTTCCAACATATTTTATGTTTTGATCATATTGTAAATGGTATTTTTTATCTTCAGTTTCTGATTATTCACTGTTAGTACATAAAAACACAATTTTTTATATTAATCTTGCATTCTTCTTATTATTTTTAATGGTTTCAAGTAAATTCCATTTGGATACATTTTATTTCTTTTTTTCCTGTCACTTGAGGATGTTCATTTTCTTCCTACTCTGCTAAGTGATTTTAGCAAAAATGAGTGCTGGATTTTGAAAAAATATCTGTATTTGTTGAGATGATCATATAGTTTTTTCTTTAGTCCATTAATACGGTGAGTTAAATTGATTGATTTTTGAGTGTTAAAACAATCTTGCATTTCTGAGATAAACCCTAATTGATTGAGTTGTTTAATCCTTCTTACATGTTCTTTTACTTGATTTGCTAAAATTTTAAGTTTTGCCTCTATATATTTTTTATTAACATATAGTGTATTAGCCCCAGGGGTACAGGTCTGTGAATTGCCAGGTTTACACGCTTCACAGCACTTACCATAGCACATACCTTCCCCAATGTCCATAACCTCACCACCCTCTCCCTACACCCCTCCCCTCGGCAACCCTCAGATTGTTTTGTCAGATTAAGAGTCTCTTATGGTTTGTCTCCCTCCTGATTCCATCTTGTTTCATTTTTTCCTATCCTAACACCCAAACCCCCTCATTGCCTCTCAACTTCCTCATATCAGGGAGATCATATGATAATTGTCTTTCTCTGATTGACTTATTTCACTCAGCATCATACCATCTAGTTCCATCCACATCGTCACAAATAACAAGATTTCATTTCTTTTGATGGCTGCATAGTATTCCATTTTATATATATACCACTTCCTCTTTATCCATTCATCTGTTGATGGACATCTAGGTTCTTTCCATAGTTTGGCTACTGTGGACATTGCTGCTATAAACATTCAGGTGCATGTGACCCTTCAGATCACTTCATTTGTATCTTCAGTGTAAATACCCAGTAGTGTGATTGCTGAGTCATTGGGTAGCTCTATTTTCAACTTTTTGAGGAACCTCCATGCTGTTTTAAAGAGTGGTTGCACCAGCTTGCATTCCCACCAACAGTGTAGGATTCCCCTTTCTCTGCATCCTCACCAGCATCTGTCATTTCCTGACTTCTTAATTTTAGCCATTCTGACTGGTGTGAGGTGATATCTCATTGTGGTTTTGATTTGTATTTCCCTGATGCTGAGTGATATGGAACACTTTTTCATGTGTCTGTTGGCCATCTGGATGTCTTCTTTGCAGAAATGTCTCTTCATGTCCTCTGCCCATTTCTTGATTGGATTATTTGTTCTTTGGGTATTGAGTTTGATAAGTTCTTTATAGATTTTGGATACTAGCCCTTTATCTGATATGATGTTTCCAAATATCTTCTCTCATTCTGTCAGTTGTCTTTTGGTTTTGTTGACTGTTTCCTTTGCTGTGCAAAAGCTTTTGATCTTGATGTAGTCCCAATAGTTCATTTTTGCCCTTGCTTCCCTTGCCTTTGGCGATGTTCCTAGGAAGAAGTTGCTGCGGCTGAGGTCAAAGAGGTTGCTGCCTGTGTTCTCCTCAAGGATTTTGATGGATTCCGTCTCACATTGAGGTCCTTCAACCATTTTGAGTCTATTTTCATGTGTGGTGTAAGGAAATGGTCCAGTTTCATTTTTCTGCATGTGACTGTCCAATTTTCCCAAGACCATTTGTTGAAGAGACTGTCTTTTTCCATTGGACAATCTTTCCTGCTTTGTCAAAGATTAGTTGACCATAGAGTTGAGGGTCTATTTCTAGCTCTCTATTCTGTTCCATTGATCTATGTGTCTATTTTTGTGCCAGTACCATGCTGTCTTGATGATGACAGCTTTGTAATAGAGCTTGAAGTCTGGAATTGTGATTCTGCCAACTTTAGTTTTCTTTTTCAATATTCCTCTGGCTATCCAAGGTCTTTTCTGGTTCCATATAAATTGTAGGATTGTTTCTTCCATTTCCTTGAAAAAAGTGGCTGGGATTTTGATAGGGATTGCATTGAATGTGTAGATTGTTTATTTTATTATTTATTTATTATTTTCACAATATTTTTTCATCCAATCCAGGAGCATGGAACATTTTTCCATTTCTTTGTGTCTTCCTCAATTTCTTTCATGAGTACTTTATAGTTTTCTGAGTATAGATTCTTTGGCTCATTGATTAGGTTTATTCCTACATATCTAATGGTTTGGGGTGCAATTGTAAATGGGATTGACTCCTTAATTTCTCTTTCTTCTGTCTTGTTGTTGGTGTAAAGAAAGGGAACTGATTTCTGTGCATTGATTTTATATCCTGACACTTCACTAATTCCTGTACAAGTTCTAGCAGATTTGGAGTTGAGTCTTTTGGGTTTTCCACATATAGTATCATATCATCTGCAAAGAGTGATAGTTTGACTTATTCTTTGCCAACTTGGATGCCTTTAATTTCTTTTTGTTGTCTGGTTGCTGAGGCTAGGACTTCTAGTACTATTTTGAATAGCAGTGGTGATAATGGACATACCTGCCGTGTTCCTGACCTTAGTGGAAAAGCTCTGTTTTTCTCCATTGAGAATGATATTCGTGGTGGATTTTTCATAGATGGCTTTGATGGTATTGAGGTATATGCCCTCTATCCCTACACTTTGAAGAGTTTTGAGCAAGAAAGGATGTTGTACTTTGTCAAATATTTTTTCAGCATCTATCCAGAGTATCATATGGTTCTTGTTCTTTCTTTTATTAATGTATGGTATCACATTGGTTGATTTACAGATGTTGAACCAATCTTGCAGCCCTGGAATAAATCCACTTGGTCATGGAGAATAATCCTTTTAATGTACTGTTGGATCCTATTGGCTCGTATTTTGGTGAGAATTTTCGCATCTGTGTTCATCCAGGATATTGGTCTGTAATTCTCTTTTTTGATGGGATGTGATTTGATTGTTTGGCTTTGGGGTCAAGGTAATGCTGGCCTCATAAAATGAGCTTGGAAGTTTTCCTTCCATTTCTATTTTCTGGAACAGTTTCATGAGAAAAGGAATTAATTCTTCTTTAAATGTTTGGTAGAATTCCCTGAGAAAGCTGTCTGGCCCTGGGCTCTTGTTTGTTGGGAGATTTTTGATGACTGCTTCAATCTCCTTACTGGTTATGGGTTTGTTCAGGTTTTCTATTTCTTCCTGATTCAGTTGTCATAGTTTATATGTCTTTAGGAATGTATCCATTTCTTCCAGATTGTCAAATTTCTTGGCATATAATTGCTCATAATATGTTCTTGCAATTGTTTGTATTTCTTTGGTGTTGGTTGTGATCTCTCCTCTTTCATTCATGACTTTATTTATTTGGGTCCTTTTTTTTTTCTTTTTGGGAAGTCTGGCCAGGGGTTTATCAATCTTATTAATTCTCTCAAAGAACCAGCTCCTAGTTTTCTTTATTTGTTCTATTATTTATCTATTTATTTATTTTGGTTTCTATTTCATTGATTTCTGCTCTGATCTTTATGATTTCCCTTCTCCTCCTGGGTTTAGTCTTTCTTTGTTGTTTTTTCTCCAGCTCCTTTAGGTGTAGGGTTAGGTTGTATATTTGAGACCTTTCTTGTTTCTTGAGAAAGGCTTGTATCACTATATATTTTCCTCTCAGGACTGCCTTTGCTGTGTCCCACAGATTTTGAACCATTGTGCTTTCATTATCAATTGTTTCCATAATTTTTTTTTCTATTCTTCTTTAATTTCCTGGTTGACCCATTCATTCTTTAGAAGGATGCTCCTTAGTCTCCATGTATTTGGGTTCTTTCCATTATTTCCTCTTGTGATCGAGTTCTACCTTCAGAGCATTGTGGTTGAAAACATGCAGGGAATGATCCCAATCTTTTGATACTGATTGAGACCTGATTTATGACCCAGGATAGGATCCATTCTGGAGAATGTTCCATGTGCACAAGAGAAGAGTCTCTATTCTGTTGCATTGGGATGGAATGTTGTGAATATATCTGTGATGTCCATCTGGTCCAGTGTGTCATTTAAGGCCTTTATTTCCTTGTTGATCTTTTGCTTGGATGATCTGTCCATTTCAGTGAGGGGAGGGTGTTAAAGTCCCCTACTATTATTGTATTATGGTCAATTTGTTTCTTTGATTTTGTTGTTAATCGGTTTATATATTTGGTTGCTCCCATATTTGGGGCATACATATTTAAAATTGTTAGATCTTCTTGTTGGACAGACCCTTTGAGTATGATATAGTGTCCTTCCTCATCTCTTATTATAGTCTTTGGCTTAAAATCTAATTGATCTGATACAAGGATTGCCACCCCAGCTTTTTTTTTTTTTTTTTTTTTTGATGTCCATTAGCATGGTAAATTATTTCCCACCCCCCCTCACTTTAAATCTGGAAGTGTATTTGGGTCTAAAATCAGTTTCTTGTAGACAACATATTGATGGGATTTGTTTTTTTTTATCCATTCTGATACCCTGTGTCTTTTGATTGGGGCATTTAACCCATTTACATTCAGGGTAACTATTGAGACATATGAATTTAGTGCCATTGTATGGCCTGTAAGATGACTAGTACTGTATATTGTCTCTGTTCCTTTCTGATCTACTACTTTTAGGCTCTCTCTTTGCTTAGAGGACCCCTTTCAATACTTCTTATAGAGCTGGTTTGGTGTTTACAAACTCTTTTAGTTTTTGTTTGTCCTGGAAGCTTTTTTATCTCTCTTTCTATTTTCAATGATAGTCTAGCTGGATATAGTATTCTTGGCTGCATATTTTTCTCGTTTAGTGCTCTGAATATATCATGCCAGTACTTTTTGGCCTGCCAGGTCTCTGCAGAAAAGTCCACTGCCAATCTAATATTTTTACCATTGTATGTTACAGACATCTTGTCCCGGGCTGCTTTCAGGATTTTCTCTTTGTCGCTAAGACTTGTAAATTTTACTATTAGATGATGGGATGTGGACCTATTCTTATTGATTTTGAGGAGGGTTCTCTGCACCTCCTGGATTTTGATGCTTGTTCCCTTCACTACATTAGGGAAATTCTCTACAATAATTCTATCGAATATACCTTCTGCTCCCCTCTCTATTTCTTCTTCTTCTGGAATCCCACCTATCCTAATGTTGTTTTGTCTTATGGTGTCACTTATCTCTCAAATTCTCCCCTCATGGTCCAGTAGTTGTTTGTCTCTCTTTTGATCAGCTTCTTTATTCTCTGTCATTTGGTCTTCTATATCACTAATTCTCTCTTCTGCCTCATTTGTCCTAGCAGTAAGAGCCTCCATTTCTGATTGCACCTCATTAATAGCTTTTTTTTTTAATTTCAACTTGGTTAGATTTTAGTTCTTTTATTTCTCCAGAAAGGGCTTTTATTTCTCCCAAGAGGGTTTCTCTAATATCTTTCATGCCTTTTTAGAGCCCAGCTAGTGCCTTGAGAATCATCATTCTGAATTCTAGATCTGACATATTGCTAATGTCCATATTGATTAGGTCCCTGGCCTTCAGTACTGCCTCTTGTTATTTTATTTATTTTATTTTTTGGTTAGTTTTTCTGCCTTGTCATTTTATCCAAATAAAAATATATGAAGGAGTGAATAAAATATAAAAGGGTGGCAAAGACCCCAGGAAAATGTGCTTTAACCAAATCAGAAGAGACCCCAAATCATGGGCAGAAGAAAGGTGGTAAAAAGTAGCTCAGAAAAAAAATAAAGAAAAAAATAAAGAAAATATGTAAAAAAGAAAATATATATATTAGATTGGTAAATAGAACAGGGTCACCCACTTAATTTTGGGATTATTTTGGTCTTTAGAAGAAACTACCTTCCCAAATTTTAAAGAATGAAAACGTATATAAGGGCAAACACGATGAAGGGATGGAATATGACTATAAAGATGAACAATTTTTAAAAAAATTTCTTAAAAAGGAGTTGATAAGTTGGTTGGAAGAATAAAGAAACAGAAAGTGGAGAGAATTTGCTCAGGCTGGAGACTAGAATAAAGCCCTGTGCTAGATTTAGGGTATATTTTGATCTATTAGAAGAATTTGTACCCCAAATTTTTTAGAAGAAAAAAACCCTGTGTGTATACAAAAAATAAAGTTAGATACAATGAAGGATAAAATATGACTATAATAGTGAATGTTCAAAAGATTTTTTTTTTAATGAAAGGTATTAAGATAAACTAGTTTAAAAATGTTAAAAGTGGAAAGAGTAAAAGTTGAAAACAATTTGGCATAAGAAATAATTAAATTTTAAAAAATTAACTTTGCAAGACTAAAGAATCATGGGGAGAAAGCCATGAATTCCATGCTTTGCTTTCTCCTTCTCTGGAATTCCACTGTTCTCCTTGGTAAGTGAACTTGGTCTTGGCTGGATTTCTTGCTGATCTTCTTGGGGAGGGGCCTATTGTAGTGATTCTCAAGCGTCTTTGCCCAAGGTGGAATTGCACCACCCTTACCAGGGGCCAGGCTAAGAATCCACTCGGGTTCGTTTTCGGGAGCTTTTGTTTCCTGAATGCTCTCCATAGAGTTCTGGAGGAATGGAAGACTCCCAATCTCTGGCCTGGAGGAACCAAGAGCTCAGGCCCCACTTCTCAGTGTGCCCTTGGAGAAAAACAATCACTCCTGTCTCCCTGGCCTCTGGCTGCGCTCCGAGCTCACCCAGCCTGTGACCAAGCATCTCTGTCTCTGGCACTCAGCCCCACCCAGAGTCTCCAAACCCTGCAGATCTCTACTGCTCTTCCAGGGGGGTGTCCCCAGATCTTGTGGGGTCCCTTCTCAAAGAGCAGTGACCTCACTCTTTACAATTTAAGGTAACCCTGAGTTGAGAGCTCACTCCTAGGCTCTATCTCTGTAGCCAGCTTCCCTGCTCTAATTAATGCCTGCAAGCTCTGTGACACTCAGACACCCCCAATCCTTCTGTGACCCTTTGGGACCTGAGACCATGCTGTCCCCTTGTGGGCTTCACCCCGGCTTATCCTCTGGAGTGATGTCCCTCAATAGAGCAGACTTTTAAAAGTTCTGATTTTGTGCTTCATTGCTCCTCCACTTGCAGGGAGCCAGACCCTCTCCATAGGGTCTATCTTCCCATCACTTTGGATTCACTTCTCTGCCGGTCCTACCTTTCAGAAAGTGGTTGATTTTCTGTTTCTAGAATTGCTGCTCTTCTTCTCTTCGATCTCCTGTTGGATTTGTAGGTGCTTGGAATGGTTTGATAAACTACCTAGCTGATCTCCTGCTATCTGATGTCATCTCAGCCTGCTACTTCTCCGCCATCTTGACTCTTCCCTCAAGATGCCTAAGTTTTGCCTCTATATTAATGAAGGTTATTGGTCTATAGTCTTTTTTTTTTCTTATAAAATAAGTAGTCCCTTTCCTTCAGTTTCTAGAGCACTTTATGAGAGAATTGGTTTAATTCCTTCCTTAGATTTTTTTAAAGGATTTTATTTATTTATTTGACAGAGAGAGAGAGAGACAGAGAACACAAGCAGGGAGAGCAGCAGAGGGAAAGGAAGAAGCAAGCTCCCCACTGAGCAGGAAGCCAAGTGGGGAACTTCTACCCCAGGACCATGGGATCATGACCTGAGCCAAAGGCAGACACTTAACTGACTGAGCCACTCAGGTGCCCCTCCTTCATTATTTGGCAGAATTCACCATCTGTGCCTGGAGATTTCTTTGTGGGAAGGTTTTTAATTAAAAATATAATTTCTTTATCTGATTTAGAGTGTTTCAGATTATCTATTTCCTTTTGAATGAACTTTGCTAGTTTTTGTCTCTTAGGAAATATATTTTATCTGTTGACATAAAGTTTTTATGGCATTTTATTTATTGTGATAAAGTTCTTGATAGTCTACCTTTATTGTTTTTAATACCTATAGAATTTGTAATAAGATGACCTCTTTTGTTCCTAGTATTGGTCATTTATGTCTTCTCTCTTTTTTTTTCTTGCTCAGTCTGTCTAGTATATTTTTTTAACTTTTATTTATCTTTTAAATTTCTTTTCAGTGTTCCAGAATTCATTGTTTATGCATCACACCCAGTGCTCCATGCAACATGTGCCCTCCATAATACCCACCACTAGGCTCACCCAACCTCCCACCCCTGCCCCTCCAAAACCCTCAGATTGTTTTTCAGAGTCCACAGTCTCTCATGGTTCGTCTTCTCCTCCGATTTTCCCCAACTCCCTTCTCCTCTCCATCTCCCCATGCACTCTGTATTATTCCTTATGCTCCACTCTGGTGTCTTTATTGATTTTATCAATCTTTTGAAAGAACCATTTTTGTTTGTTTGTTTGTTTGTTTGTTTCATTGGTCTTCTATGTTGCTTTCAGTTTTTATTTTACTGATGCCTGATCTCATCTGTATCATTTCCTTTCTTTTGCTTTCTCTGAATTTAATTTGTTTTTCTTTTCTCTTGTTTCTTAGGATGATGGCCCAGGCCATTAATTAGAAATCTTTCTTCTTCTAATATGTACATTTCATGCTATAAATTCTCTTTTAAGTGCTGTTCTAGCTACATTTAAAAATGTTTGATATGTTGTTTCTATTTTCCAGTTGAAAAGACTTCCTAATTTCCCTTTTGATTTATCCTTTGATCCATGAGTTAGTTATAACTATTTTAAATTATTATTTTCCAAATGTTGGGAGATTTTTTTAAAGATATTTTTATTTATTTGACAGAGAGAGACAGAGTGAGAAAGGGAACAGAAGCAGGGGGAGTGGGAAAGGGAGAAGAAGGCTTCCCACCGAGCAGGGAGCCTGATGCGGGGCTCCCTCCCAGGACCCTGGGATATGACCTGAGCCAAAGACAGATGCTTAATGACTGAGCTACCCAGGTGCCCCATGTTGGAAGATTTTAAAAAGATCTTTCTATTATTCCTAATTTTATTCCTCTATGGTCAAGTAACATAGTTTGTATGACTTGAATCCTTTTAAATTTATTAAGTCTTGTTTTATGGACCAGAGTATGCTCCATCTTGATAAATACTCCATGTCCACTTGAAAAGAAAATCCATTCTACTGTCATTGCTTGGAGTAATCAGTAGTATCGATTAGGTTAATTTGTTGGGCAGTGCAGTTCAAGTCTTCTATATTTCTACTGATTTTATAGCCCTTGTTTTGGCAGATATTAAATGAGTCATATTGAGATCTCTGACCATAATTATAAATTCCTCTATTTTTCTTGTAATTCTAATAATTTTACTTTACATATTTTGGAAATCTCTTGTTAGATGCATAAACACTTAGATTTATTATATCCTTTTCATAAATTGCCTCTTAATCTTTAAAAAATGACCTTTTAAGCTGTCCCCAAACTACACATGACTCCCAGTCTGTGGGGCACTCCCTCAGCAGTAGGTTTAATTGTGAGTCCTGCTCTCCTCTTTAATAGGTCCCATGTCTCCTGGAGAGCTCCTGCTCTAACCCATGACATCCCACCCACACAACCCTGCCCCGTATTTCTATACCCATTTGCACATTCTAGATCTGGATTCTCCTAGGTTTAGAAGAGTCATGCAAATGGTGTCATCACAGCAGAGGAATGGTGCAGTCCTTGGATAGCAGCATAGGACCCTTGCTGTAAGTAGTGATGGTACCAGGGCATGTGGAATGAGGGGAATGTCAGGCTACTCTCCTGCATTGAGCTGGCAAACCCGATGGTTTCAGAGGCATCCCAAGTCGGCCATAGTGTGGCAACGAGCCCTGTATAGGGTGAGGAATGGGGGTTACTATGGATGTTGTGCTGGTACCCAGTGCAGTCAGGGGCTGGGGGTGCTGAAATCCTGGGAAACTGGATGAAAAGGACACCCAGGAGCTGAGAGACAAGTTCTTGGATGTTGTAAAGGCTGACCCTGGAAGGAAAAGAACTCATTAGACTACAAACTCTATTTTAGTGCACAAATCAAGAATTACATTATCTCTAAGGACTGATTTTTTTAAAAATATATAATAGATCTGCAATTTAAAAAGACAAGTATGTCAACCATGAGTCACAGCTACCTTTCCAGGTAAGATATTATTTATACCATATATGGAAGAGAAAATTTACTAAATAGAAAAAGACTTAACTCACTAGATGGTCAACATACTCCAAGAGAATGGCCAAAACACTGGAACCCTGCCTGGAATTGATAACTGGATTCCCTTTAAAAGAGCCCAGATGGCTGCTATCTGTCCTGACCTTGACAACATCCCTGGAAGGAAGGCTGCACATATGAGCCTCAACAAAACTTACTGGTTTCTGAAGGCATTGTGAAAACCCCTAAGAATGATTTTCTTTTTCTAGCTTCCATAATTCTTTGTTAAATATTTGACAAGTTGAGGGGTGCCTGGGTGGCTCAATGAGTTAAGCCACTGCCTTCAGCGCAGGTCATGATCTCAGGGTCCTGAGATCGAGCCCTGCATCAGGCTCTCTGCTCAGCAGGGAGCCTGCTTCCCCCTCTCTCTCTGCCTGCCTCTCTGCCTAACTATGATATCTCTCTCTCCCTCTATGTCAAATAAATAAATAAAATCTTTTTTTAAAAAATAACCTTTTTTCCCCAATGATATTCTTTGCTCTAAATTCTACTTAGAAGTCAATAACCCACTTCAGCTTTCTTTTCATTGGTGGAGACTAGACATATCTGATCCCCTCACTTTACTTTTAACCTATTTGTGTCCTTTTATTTAAAATGGATTCCTTCCAGCTAATATATAGTCAAGTCTTAAAATTCAATCTGACAATCTGTGCCTTCTAGTCAGAGTATTTATTTAGATTGGTGCTTTTAATGTGATTACTGATATGGTTGAGTTTAAATCTAACGTCCTGACACTTGTTTACTTATTTTCTGTTTTATTTTGTACAGAGTCTTTTATATAATCCTGGTTCATCTCTATTTTTTGACTTATTCTCTATACCTCTTTGCTGTGTGATTTTGGTTACATTAGGATTTATGGAATGGATCTTTAACTCAGCACAGCCTCCCTCACATTATACCCCTCACTTGGCCGTGTAAGAACTTGTAAACAATATGATTCCCTTTCTCTCCTTCTGACCCCTTTGCTAGTGATATGATACATTTCTCTTCTACATGTTATACATATGCATTATATATATACAGATTATATTCTCATAATGCATTGCTTTCAATATTGCTTTAAATAATTATCTACTCTTTAAGTAGGTTTAAACAGTTAGCAAAACTCTTGTTTATATACAGGTAGTTACCATTTATAGGATTCTTTCTTCTGCTGCGTGAATCCATAATTCCATAGTGTGTCACTTCCCTTTATCCTGAAGCTTTAACATTTCCCATAGTTCAGAGTCTGCTGGTATTATTTCAACTTTAAGTTCTGAAAAAGTCTATTTTTCCTTCATTGCCTGATGTGTTTAGTATCTTAACTTCCATTGCCACATGTATTGTGTCTTTTTTTTTTCTTTTTAACTCTTTTTAAGGTAGAGGGGTAAATACACTCTTTCTTTTTTTTTTTTAGGATTTTATTTATTAATTTGACAAAGGGAGAGATCACAAGTAGAGCAGCAGGCAGAGAGAGAGAGGTGAAAGCAGGCTCCCCGCTGAGCAGAGAACCTAATGCAGGGTCGATCCCAGGACCTTAAGACCATGACCAGAGCCAAAGGCAGAGGCTTAGCCCACTGAGCCACCCAGGCACCCCAAATCTGCTCTTTCTTACCTTACCTTCACCAGAAGAGGCACTTCATTCTGTTTTACCAACCATTTGTTTGAGCCCCAAATAAATGTCAGCACTGCCCAACAAAGGAAAGATGACATGGGGGAGAGGCAGAGTTTTGGAATGTTGCAACCCCATCCTTTCTTTCCCACAAAGCACCCTACTCTAGTCTGTAACACACACTCCAGGTAAGGGTCTAGGGCTAGAGCCTCAAAACAGACGTTCTTAAGTTTCTAAGTAGGCTTTTGGGATTCATGGCAGACGTCAAACTATACCTTTCAGAAAGCAGGCTTAAATAAATCTGAGGGGTAAGAGCAGGAGTGGGAGAGGAGATCTTACATTGCCTGAGGTTAACACAGACTTGGCTTAGTTTATCAGGTTTTGAACAGATGAAGTTTTCTGTCATTGGGAAAGATGAGTAGATATTAGATGTTAAATTTACTTATGGGAAAATGCAGCTACCTCTTTTTAACATGAATAGTTTTGTTCCCTCAAGAAGTATTTAGGAAGCTGATGGATGTGTGGGACTATGAGCCAAGCATGGTCCTAGGTGCCAGAGAAATTGGGAAGCCCACATAGTCAGGAGCTCCACTCTCCTGAACTTACATTTTAGTGAAGCAAGCACATAGATTAATAGTGTAAGTCCAGAAAGCAATGAGAGCTATAATGAGACAGATAGTATGGTGCACTGAGTGATCTATTTTAGGTAGGGTAGAAGGAACTTTCTCAGAGAGGTGATATTTTGAGTAGAGGTCTAGCTGATGTACAGAAGTAGGTTGTGGGGACATCTGCAGAAGAGGTCCTCAGGAATAGGGAGCAAGTGAGAAAGTCCCAGGCTCCATGCAAACCCTCCACAAGTAGGAACTTGGGAGTGGGTGAAGGCCTGAGATGAACACAGTCTGTAGCACAGCCAGGGCCTCATGGATTATTATTTGTCAGTGACAGCTCCCCAGCAGAGGAAGGGTGAAAGCAGGTGTGGGGTTTAGAAGCTGGAGAAAGAGAGTCAGCACTGGCTGCTACCCTCTTCATTTTCTTCTCCTCACTACATTTTTTTGGAAATACTGTCTATGCTCACTGTTCCCTTTTCTCCTTTACTCTTCAAGTCACTGCAATCTGGCTTTCATCCTCACTGCTGCCTTTGGCTGCCTTGTCAATGTCACCAACAGACTCCATGTTGCCCAGCACTGTGGACATTCTCCGTTCTCATCTGTACAGCATATCCCCAGGTGTCCATTCCCCTCCATGGCCACGTTTCCACGTGGGGAATGGGCAGATCCCATTCTTCTGGATCTCTTACTCCACTGGATCTCTTCCCCAGTTTTCTTCAGTCTTCTTCACTTGTTTCTTGTTATCTGACCACTTAATACTGGAGTGATTCAGGAGACTGTCCTTGAGCTTCTCTTCTTTTCTGTCTGTATTCATTCCCATGATGATCTCATCCTGGCTCACTATTTAAATGCCACTTATACACTGGTGATTCCAAACTTACAACCATTGCATGAATCCTTGTTCTGAACTCAAGACTGGTGTATCTGTCTATTTGGATGTCTAATGGGCATCCCAAGCTTAACACACCCCAAAGCGCTCACTATTGATCTTTTCCACAAAACCTATGGTTTTTCCCTGTCACTGTGAATGAAAGCTCCCATCTTTACATCCATTCAGACCAAGAACTTTCGAGTCATTGTCTCCTCCCATCTGTACCTTTTTAAACAATGTATTTATTTCACACACACACACACACACACAGAGAGAGAGAGAGAGAGAGAGAGAGAGAGAGAAAGAGAGAGAGAGAGAGCCCAAGCAGGAGGAATGGCAGGCAGAGGGAGAAGCAGACTCCCTGCAGAGTGGGGAGCCTTACGCAATGCTCAATGCAGGACTTGATCCCAGGACCCTGAGATCATGACCTGAGCCAAAGGCAGACGCTTAACCCACTGAGTCACCCAGGCGTCCCGTATCTGTACCTTTTATCCAATCTGTTGGAGACTCTTACTGATTCTATTGTTAAAACACATCTGTAATCTGACCACTTCTCCCTGCCTCTACTTCTATCCCCCTAGTTCGAAGCCATTACTATGTTAATACAACTGGCTTTTATGGTTCAACCTGTTGCATCCTTAGCAGGAAGACCCCTTTCAAAGTAAGTCAGATGATGCCATTGCTCTGTACAGCACTCTCCTGTGGTTCTCGGCTCATTCACCATGAAAGCCCAAGCTGCTGCATGATTTACTGCACTGCCCACCATCACCCGCTCCTGCACTCTCATCTCTTACATCTCTGTCCCTTGTTCATACATGCCCAGATACAGGCCTGCCAGACACTGGCTTGCTTGCTGGTTCCTGAACGTGCCAGGCAGGCTCCTGCCTCAGGGACATGGCCCCTGCTCTTCCCTCTCCCCACATCCTCACACTGATGTTATTTTCATCATGTTGTTGCTGTGAGTCTGTCCTGATTACTCCATTTAAAATAAAACACATCCCCCTCCCCTAGCACTCCACAAACCTCTTTTTTGCCCTATTTTCTACACAGTACTTCTAACATGCTTTATACTCTGGGTGTATGTTTATTTTGCTTGTTGTCTGCCTCCTGCACATAATGATGGCTTTAGAATGGTGGGGATATTCACCTATTTTGTTCGATGTTGTGACCCTGGTACCTAGAACATGCACTTATGGGAACCTCTCAATAAATAGCAGCCAGACAAAAAAGCAATAAAGCAGGTGAAAAAGGTGTATCAGCAAAGAGAATGGGATGCACAAAGGCATAAAGATGAGTAAAAGTGAACTCAGGAGAGTTGGGCTTGGCCCAAATCTGTCACTGACCCTAGTATGATCCTTCCTCTCTCTAGACTGTGTCATTCTTTCCAAACCAGAGCTCCAAGTCCAGGGCTGGACTTGCTGACTATGAAGGCCCCTCCAGCACCAAATCTTAGGCCTAGATCCTTTACTGGGGAGGGAGTTAGCTCTGGGGTGACGGGGTCCACAGGCTCCGAGGAGAAGCACCAGAGGCCAGGGCATAGGGGAGAGAGGAGGCAAGGCTGAAGACCAGCAAGCAAGAACTTGCCTGTAAGGAGAAGCCCTGGACCTACCTTTCTCCCTCAAAGCCCTCTGACCTCTCTTTCCCTTTCCTGCCCCATCCCACGCCAAGCAGGCTTTCCAGTAAAACTTGAATAGCAGGCAAATAACACTTGCAGTTTTCATCTTGCCTGTCTCCATTTTGCAGCTCTCTGGTCTTCCTCTGTGACAACAGTGGGCTCCTCGTGGGACTGCAACAGGATTCCCATATCCATCATATTCAATGGGCATCTCTGTCTTCAGTGGTGGAGAGAGAGGTTGGTCTGGGACCAGAGACTCCTTGTTTGATGCGCTTGTCAGCTGTGGGACCACTGGCCAGTTGTTATATTACTCTGTGTCTCGTCCCTTCATCTGTATTGTGCGGAGGATTAAGTTAGATGATAAGGAGTATTCAGCACTATGTCTCATACACAGCAGGACTTATGGGTTTTGTTTCCTTCACATTCTCCCCAGAGAGGCTCTTATAGCCCTGGTATGTTCTCACTTACATCCATGCACAGGTCAGGTAGCTGAGTGCTCACATGACATGGCATCAGAGTACACCCATCTCTCAGTTTCTGTACCTGTTGTTCTATCAGATGGGACTTTCCTGAGAGCAGAAGTGGGGTGCCCCCCAAATCTAGGGTTTTCTAAGGTCAGCTATTGTATCTCCCTGTCTGACTGGGAGGGTAGGGTGGCATGCCAAGGCTCTCACCAGTACACTGGCCCCACTGGGGCCCCAGATGCCAACACTTGCCCTGACTCTGCACTGTGGCCTGGTTTGCTGGAGATAGTAAGTGAGAAGGCATGGTTCAAGGAGGACAGAATAGGCATTGTTATATAGTCTGGACCACACCAACCCATCTGGAGGCCTAGAGCAGTTGGACAGTTTCATGATGAACTGTTCACAAACACAGATTACAGATGAGGTTGGAAAGAGGCCATGTTGGGGCTGCTTACAGGGGCTCAACAGGACCCAAGAGACGCAGAGAAATGCAGGCACTAACTCCTCTTGGTGAAAGCCTCTCCTCCAGGATCAGATATGTTGCCAAGTCACCCCCACCACACACACCTGCACATGCTCACACACACTCCTATACACTCCTACACACCCACGTGTGCATGCACATACTCCTTATATATGCAACCCCTTTCAAAAGTCATTTTAAGAGCAATTACTCCTCTCAGGAGGCAGCTGATGCAGGGTCAGGTGTTTCCCACCCCCATCACTCCTTAATTAGTAGGGGAGGCGGAAGGGTAGGGAGTGTAAAACCAAGAGGTTGGCCAAGTCCTGAGGTGTCCCTGCCTCCTTTGACTTGTCTGACCATTGGCACCCCTTCTCAGGAGGGTACACAGCTGGGCTTGGTCTCTCTCTCCCTTTTTGTTCTGCACTTGACTCTTGTCTCTGCTCTGTGATATCCCTCCCTATTCCTTCTACCTGTAGCCTTGTCACTCTTCTTCTCTGCCTTCTACAAGATGTGTTCTTCTAGGCACTGCCTTCAGATCCTGCACACAGCTGGGGTTAAGTCTTATACCAAATGTTCTTTGCCCATCATCTGCATTCTCTGTGGTTGGCGGAGAATTTGGCATCCATCACTGGCCTCATGGGGCTGTCTGTATACTCCTCAGTTGTCACCTGGATTCCTTTTTTTTTTTTTTTTTTTGTCCACATCAAGTTTAGACTCCAATGGCTGCCTCTCTGCTGGCTGCCTCTCCCCTGCCCACACAGGACCCCAGGCTCTTCCAGGAACCATCATGCCATAGGAATGCATTCCCATTTGGATTCTTCAGTGAGCTCAGTATGAGGGAACACAATCAGTCTTCATGGGGCCTCACATGCACAATCTCCTAGGCTGAGCTGAAGCAACACCTGAGGCTCAGGAGTAGGCCAGCCAGAAGGAACAAATGGGAAATCAGGAGATCTGGCTTCTGTCTCCACTCTACTCCCATGTACTGTGGGACTTTGGGGCTTCAGGTTTCCCACTGGCAAAATGAGAAACTTAAAGCTGACAGTTTTTTAATAACTTGCATCCTTTAAACTCTATATTTAGGCCAGTAACACACTGCATTTCAAAGCAGCCAGTTTGAGTGCAATCTATGGGCTAGCCATATGTATTCCCTCACCAGATCCTTACAGGAAGAAAAGGAGGTAATTGTATCTCCATTTTATAGGCAAAGAAACTAAAGACCATAGAGTAAATGTGACTTGTCCAGATAACAAGAAGTACAGTGAGATTCAAACCTGGGCCTGTCTTACTTCAAGGCCAGTGCCCTTCCTTCAACAGTAACATCCTCCTGGTTGGATTAGGCTAAAATTAACATCAGCACCAGCCAGGAAGTAGAGCTGGACTAATGAGGGTCAACCCAAGCACATTTTGGCTGAATTTGAGCCAGAGAAGACTGGCATTTCTTCCAGAAAACTTAGAATTGACCACAATAGGATCAGTCAGTAAATGGCTGACTCACAAAGTTGGAAAATATCTGAGGTTATCTCATGCAACCTGTCATTGCCACCAGACACTCAGGCACCTGGGGAGACAGCCTACTGGGGAAGAGAGTCCACTACATGGAGATCAGTGTCATGTGAGTTTCAGCCCAACTCAACTGAAGACCATCTGTGGGTCCTTAGGCAACTCATGTCTCCTCTCCAGACTTCAGTGCCCACCTGTCACTACAGGGGCTTGGCCCCCTTGCCAGTACCAGGCTGTGTTAGGAAGCTCCTGTGCACCAGACACCAGATGAGGCCTTCCCTATGAATTAAGTCCCCTTAGTTCAGGCACGTTGCTGCATCCTGGTGCAGAGGTTTAACTACAAAGAATGTGATTGCCCAAACAGTGAGCCCAAGGAGGAGGACACCCTGCCAGCTGGAGGGGGAGGGCATTGAGCATCTGTATTTCTCCACTACTGTTAGCCTTTTATGCCTTTGCTCCTCTTACTGTTCCAAAAGCAGAACTGTGACTGCTTTTCTACAGCCATTAGCACTGGGGACTGAAAGTGGGAATTAGCAATCCCACAGGACAAGGAGGGGAAGCCAGAGGATGATTAATGGAGAACATCACCCTAGCCAACCCAGAGCACAGGGAGGAAGAATCAGCCTCTTGGCCCTCTCTTCTCCCTTCCTCGCCTTAGTTGCTCGCAGAACAGCAGATGGGCTCAAGAGTAGAATGAGGAGAGGAGGTCAGTTTCAGGAGGCTGCGAAGGCAGACAAGGAGGGATCAGGGCATGTGGGAAGCCTATCAGTGAGGGTGGCAGATTGGGAGATGATGTGAGTGGCAGTGACCTGGTCAGAGGAGGAGGCCTATGGGGAGCAAGGACAACTTAGCGGCTTTAGAGAGTGGGGGCATTATCTCACCAGGAAACAGTTTAGACATGGCTATCTAAGATGGGACCATAGTCACCTGCCTTGGACCATCTGCCATCACCCCATACTGCCAGTTTACAAAGAGCTATCCTTGACATCCTCCCTCCAAGGCAGTAAAATGCTGTAACCAATACTTCCCCTATACCTAAGCAATAATTCAAATGGACTGTCTCCCTCAGAGAGAAAGAGAACCCAGCCAGTTTCTGCCTCTGTGAGAGAAATATCCAGGGCCTTCCTGGGTTAGGGAAGAGCTAGGGTCAAGGCCTCTTCCATGTGTCATGGGATATGAGCTCATCCTCATTACACTGGGCGGGGGCTGGACAGTTACCCAGACTCATCATGTGCACCCGCGGCCTATGAGATCACTCACACAGACATGGAGAGAATCTCCCCCATATACATCTATTTCTGGCTCCTAAATGGGGCAATCTGAGGGCAGAGCATGGGACCTCTGAACCCCTAAAATGCTGAGGCTTCTCCAACCTGTCCCCTGCACACATATACTCCCTCAGCTCCCCGATCCACCCTTCTCCTCACACCCTAGCTTTGCCCAGTGGCCAAAGGTTCACACACACTCTCTCCCCTCAAAGCTCTCATTATGCTGTGAATCAGAGGGCGGGAGGCAGATCTGGCAGATAGAAGCCCCTAGAAACCCATAAGACCGGTGTGACTTCCTTGAGCAAGGCCTACTGTCCTGGGACTGACTGTCAAGAGCTGGGGAGAGGCAGATTCCTCCCATGTGAGGTCAGCATCTGAATGCAAGTCATGGGTGCCCATGTGAGGATGCTTGGTTAATTCTTCATGGGGGAGGGGGAAGGCAGAGGGTGTGAAGAGGGCTTTCCCTATCTCAGAAGATAGCTTATCCCTGTGCTACAGGGAGTGTGAGGTCCTGGGTGGGTTCAGGGAACAGATTGGACAAGGGTAGAGGATAGTATTCCAGGGGAGAGATTGAACCACTGTCTTTTTGCCATGAGCCCCAGGCACATGGAAAAATTAACATTATAAATAGATCCGTTTGGAGCTGGGATGGAGGTACATATCAGGAAACCACTGGGAATTGGGACACTCCTTAAACTTAGCTTACTTAACTTACTTAACTTAACTTACTAAACTTAGTACTCCAGAAATGAGTACTTGCCTTCATATTATTCTAATATTTCCTTTTGATTAGGTTGTAAAGAAGAGAGTTTAAGTAAATGATGTCTTCAAAATAAGCTATTACTCAATCATTACAAAGAAAAGCAAAGCCACATTTCCATTTTGTTTGTATACACATATGTACATGCACAATGCTAAAATGTTTAATAGTGGCTATCTCCAGATGCTCAGATTCACCATTCATTCATTCCTTCAACTAGTATCTATAGAGCACTTTGTATATGTGGTGGTTATGACAAATTCTGGGAACATGGCAGAAAACATAGCAGGCAAAACCCCTCCTTATGGAGCTTATTTTCTGGTGGGAAAGACTAAAAAGAAACAGGTGAACAAATACAAAAAGGGCTCTCAACTGTTATTGGTGAAGTGAAGTAAACCAGAAGACAAGTAGGGAGTCAAGGAAGGCTCTCTGGCAGACCCCAGCACTTATCAGAAGACAAAAGATGCAAAGAGCCAGGGACCCTGAAGAAGCCTGTGGGCTGAGATGGCAGACACTAAACCCTGAGGTGAGGAAAACTGGACTTTTCCTAGGTACTGAGGATACCTAATGAGGGCCTTTGAAACCATAGCGGTGAATTTTGATTTTATTCCAGATGAGCTGTTTCAGTTTTGGCATTGAGGAGGCATAAGCTCCAACCCCCACCCTGAAGAGTTGCTTAAGTTATTTTTAGAGAATGATTTGGAGAAAGCAATGGATAATTTGGTTTTGAGCTTTATGTCTTTATGAATTCTAAAAAAATTATGGAATAAAAGCAATAAAAAGCAATATTCATCATATATTATATTATTTAATACCTGTTTCCTTGTGTGAGTGGTCTGTGATTTGGAGTATTTATGAGTATGGCTTTCTTGAGAACTTCTCTAACTACAAACTTGGGCATGGGACCTAGGCAGCCCCTAGCTCACAGCAGAAGATCTTTACAAGCCTTCTACTTGACCCTTCTGGTCTAAAATCTGACTCCCTCAGGACAGGGTTTATTTCCATACAGAATGGAGTTATAGATACATCCCAAGAGTAGGACATAGGCTGGTGAGCAAAAGAATCTCCAGCAACCCCATCCCTTCATGAGATGTGATTCTTCCCACCTTGACATCACCTACTCCAGCTTGAACATCCCATAGAAACACATAACTTTCCATTCCATGCCCTTGGAAATGAATCTCCAGGCCTAATTATCAAGATGACATGTTTTACAAGTGAAGAAATTAAGATTCAGAGAAAAGGCTTGGTCGAGGTCACAAAGCAATAGGAAAAGGAGACTAGTTTCCCAAGATACTTCCCTTGCCTCCCCATGCCCAGGTCAGATGAGTATCACAGGAGTGACAGAGCCCCCAGAGCTCTCTGGGTGTCTCTGTGAAAAGGAGCCCTGAGGGGTTTTCTGCTTGAGGTGCCTGGGATGAGTCAGGAAGGGGCTGAAGGAAGTTGACCAACCTGAGTGGTGAAACCAGTCCATCTCCTTCAACCAGGGAAGGAAGTTGGGCTGAGGAACCATATAAAAGGAACCCTGGCCCCTGCTCAGCTCAGAACTCCACTAGAGGCCTCTGCAGCTGTCCTGACTGTGAGTCTGGTAAGTATTACTTGGAAGGACTGGGGCTGGCACCAGGGACATCTAACACACCAGAATGTGGCTAGAGTGGCCAGCCTGGGTGGGTGCATGTATCACTTTCAGGCTGGATTCACCTAGACTATGTGTCTTTCTAGGAGAGCTCAGGTCGCTATGCTAAATGACATGCCATGACATGGAAACACAGAATTCAAAGCAATCCCTTTCCCTCCTGTCCCATTTTTCCTTGGTTTGATGTTCTGGTGTGTGTGTGTGTGTGTGTGTGTGTGTGTGTGAAAGACTGAGAGAGAGAGAGAGAGAGAAAAGAGGTAAGATGGGGATATTTGATTTGGGCTGACTGTGATTGTGCCTTCTTTAGGGGGGCAGGGGTTTGAGGAAAATGCATGTAACTCTTGTTGTGCTGAAGAAGAGAGAACGGCAAAATGGGGAAAATCATTTGGAGAAACCCAGGCAAAGCAGAAACTGGAAAACCCAACTCAGAAGTATAGGACTTGAACGAACTGGCTCCACTTCCCAGCAACTTTCTAGCCCCTCCCTCCACCCCATCCCCCAAGTGCTAGCATTGCAGCTAAATTTCTGAAGGTCATGAGAGAAACCCCTGGAGTTGAACAGGCCAATCTGTTAATTTTGCAGAGGAAAATCTGAGGCCCAGCAAGATTAAGTGACCTGCTCAGAAATATGCAATCTTTTAGTGGGACACTTAAGCTGATACTAGGTCGTGTGAGTAGTCCAGGTGTGTCCATGGACTGATTTTCCAGGACTCAGGAGTCCTGGAGTACCCCTCTTTTCCTAGGACTTCACCTCTTCCCATCTGAACCCCAGAACTCATCTCCCTTTCTTGATCAGTAGAGGTCAGAAGTAGGGACAGAGGCAAGAAATGGCACCCAGTTCACTGTCACACAGTAACTCTGAAAATGGACCACTTTTTTTGCTCTTTCTGGGAATAAGAGGCTCCCAGGAGGGCCTTTCTCAGCCCTCCCCTCCTCCCCTTCACTCTGTTGCTTCTGGGAAACATAGCCCAGAGTGGATAGGAGAGCCCCAATGCAAGGAAGGAGAAGGGATGCTAAGAAACCAGACCGTTCTGCAGATTCTGGGGATTCATCCACTCCATCTGCCTTTAGTCACCCTTCTGACCCCTACTGTTTTTCAGGCTTATCTAAATCAGCTTCCAGGATGTCCCAGCAACATACTCTGCCAGTGACCCTGCCCCCTGCCCTCAGTCAAGAGCCCCTCAAGCCTGTTTCTCCTCCCATAAATACCCAGCAGGAGCAAGTGAAACAACCAACTTCACTACCTGCCTTGTGCCAGAATATGCCCTCCAAGCTCCCAGGGGAGGTCCTCTTGGAGCATGGGGAGAAACACACCAGTCTTGTGAAGGGGGTATCTGAGCAACAATGTGAGCCACAGCAGCAGGAACAGCATCTGGAACAGCAGCAGCACCAGCAGCAACAAGAATCACAGCAGCAGGAACAGCATCTGGAAGATCAGCAACAGCAGCAGCAAGAATCACAGCAGCAGGAACTGTGCCTGGAACAGCAGCAGCAACAACAAGAAACACAGGGACAGAAGCTGTGCCTGGAACAGCATCTGGAGCAGCAGCAGCAGCAGCACCAGAAGTCACAGAAGCAAGAACTGTGCCTGGATCAGCAGCAAGAATCACAGGAACAGGAACTTCACCTGGAAGAGCATCTGGAACAGCAGCAGCTGCAAGAGTTACAGGAGCAGGAATTACACTTGGGACAGCATCTGGAACAGTGGAAGGAGGAGCTACAGGAACAGAAAATACAACAGCAGCAGCAAAAGGAACAGTGTGAGGAACATCAGGAAGCAAAAAATCTGGAGCAGCAGCTGGAGCAGGTGAAAGCACAAAGGAAGCAGCAGCAAAAGGAAGAGCTAAAACAGGAAAAAAAGTTCTTGGACCAGCAACTGGATCAAGAGCTAGCAAAGAGAAATGAGCCACTGGAAAAGAAAGAAGACCAGCTCCTAGAACAACAGGAGCAGCAGCCAGAGCCAGCAGAGCAGCAGGAGGGGCAGGTGGAGCAGCCTGCAATTGTCCCAGCTCCTGGTGAGGTCCAAGAGACCCAGCTGGTTCAGCCACTGAAGGGAGAAGTCTTACCCCTGACGGAGCAGCAACAGCAGAAGCAGAAGGTGTATGGCCCTCCAAAACATAAGTAAGCACCCCATAATGTTCTAAAGGCTCTCAGGCCATCCCACAGGAGTGAAGAAAGAGCCAGTGGCCTCACTAATCTCAGGTCCCCAGCCTGGGAGACCTGCCTCATCTGTGAACCTGCCTGACCCTGTCCTTCTGTTTCTTCAGTGGGGCTGAGGGAAGGGGAAGGTATTGTCCAGCAACCACCCCTGATGGCCAGAACCTCTGCCTGAAGAGACCGTTACTACACTAACTCTGACTTTGTCCCCATTATTATAGTTGAATATGTGAGTGTGTACAATAATACAGAATAAATCCTGGAAGTCCTGGGATCCTGTATTCTCTTTGTCTTTTCTCCTCTGTTTCTCACCATATAAAAACCTGTGTGTGGGTCAGTGGTTGCAACAGACTCTCTTGGCCAGTTCCTAAAGGAAGAAAGACATTCTTTAACTCTGCTCCCCAAACCACCCAATATATTCATGACTTTTTTTAAAAGATTTTTTAAAATTTTTATTTATTTGACAGACAGAGATCACAAGTAGGCAGAGAGGCAGGCAGTGAGAGAGAGAGTAAGGGAAGCAGGCTCCCTGCTGAGCAGAAAGCCCAGATGCGGTGCTCAATCCCAGGACCCTGGGATCATGACCTGAGCCAAAGGCAGAGAGGCTTTAACCCACTGAGCTACCCAGGTGCCCCTATTCATGAGTTTCTTAAAAGGAAACCAAACCAATACCAAACCGAAATAACTTCACTCATAGACCTGAAAGCAATGCTTGCCAATTGCTGGTCATGAAGCAGGGACAATTTTATCTGTTTTGGGGAAGGAGGATCTGCCCACCTCAGTTCAACACTGCCTTACACCACACACCAGGTCCAACCTAGTCCCTGGTAAGCTCAGTCCAGCACCTCTGATCTCCCATCTCCTCACTTTGGGAGGGGCTCTGGGAAGATATCAAAGAGGTAGGTATGGGGGCTTCAGCTGGGTTCTGGTCCCTTCCTTGGTGTTCCCTCTGTAGAATGGCTTCTAAGAGTTTTATGGGGGTCTTCTTGGCTAAGGAAAACTTTAGAAAAGTGATAGAAGCAGAATTGAGCAAGGTGGGAAGAGGAGAGTCTCAAGAGTAGTCCTAACGAGTGATAGTGACAGAGTCACTAAAGAAAGTAAAGGTTGGGCCCACTGGAATCATGGAAGTTCTCAGTAGGCTGGAGATATACAGATCCAAGTCCACTGTAGCCATTACCCTCCCTGACATTTCTGTAGCCTTTACTGCCATCAATCACACTAGGACTTGGGGCCTTCTCCTTCCTGGGGAAAATTCTCCCTTTAATTCTTCAAATTACCTGCTTTTAACTATTTAACCCCATCATTTCAGGCAGGTTATCTCAAGCCACCTAACTCTATTTTACCACAGCCATGAGGGTATGCCGGGGGTATCCCTGTTGAGACGTCCACAGGCAGCTAGACCCAGAAGACCTGAATGGCACTCATGCAACTTATTGAACACTGCACTGAAACTGAAAAACAGAATGGTTGTATAGGTACAGAATGGCTATAAGAGTATCAGCTATTCACCTTCATGATTGTGTGACTGACAGAGAGCTGGGGCTACCTGCCTCTGCTCAGTATCACAAGAGAGTATCATCCACATATTGCTAGCTCAGGAAAGGATCCAACTTCAAAATTTGAAGTATGGTTTCTACTGAATGCATATTGCTTCCACACCATTGCAGAGTCAAAAAATCGTAAGTCCAGCCATAGTAAGTAAGGGACATCTGTACTTACAGGATGAGGATGAGTTCAAGTCCTCCTAACAGAACAAAAGTTAAGAGAAGTCTGGGTAAGACGGGGCAGGAATATTGGGGCAAAGGGAGAAGTAATCAGAAAAAACTCAGAGTATGCACTCGTTTTCTTTGGAGAGTTAGGTTTTGATGTTTTGTTTTGTTTTGTTTTTTAAATAGACCTTATTTTTTAGAGCAGCTTTGGATTTACAAAAAAGTTGATAATCTAGTACAGAGAGTTTCCACATACTTCACACCCAGTTTCTCATATTATTAACATCTTACATGGATATGGTTCACTTATTACTATTAACAAAACAATATTGATATAACTAATGTTCATGACCTACTCCAATTTCCTTAGTTTTAACCTAATGTCTTTTTCTGTTCCAGGATCCCACCTAAGATACTCCACAATATTTAGTCATCTTGTCTCCTAGGTTACTTGTGACTGACAGTGTCTCAGAGTTCCCTTGTGTTTGGTGATGTTGACCATTTTGAGGGAGTACAGATCAGCTACTTTGTAGACTATCCCTCAGTATGGGTTTGTCTGATGTTTTCTAATCATAAGATTAGACTGAAGTTATGGGTTTTTATGAGGAAAAGTACAGAAGTAAAGTTCCATTGTCATTCCATTATATGAAAAGCACATACTCCTAACATGATTTATCACTTTGATCTCCTTACTGATGTACTGTGTGTCGGGTTTCCCACTATGAAGTTAAACTCTCCTCAACCTACCCCTCATCTCCCATCCTTCTATAGTGTATTGTTTGGAAGGAAGTCACCATGTGAAATAGGGAGTAAGCTCCCTGTCATTGAGGGTGAAGTATCAACATAAATTATTTGGAATTTTCTGTATGGGAAATTTGTCTCTTCCTTCTCACTATTTGTTTATTTATGTGTTTAATCACTTATTTATATCAATGTGGACTCATGAATATTTATTACATATTTTGGGCTATAATCCAATAGTTATTTTTTTTTCTTTTTTAATATGGTAAAACATATAAAACTTACTATCTTTTTTTAAAATTTTTTAATCATTTTTTTTATTTTCAGCATAACAGTATTCATTGTTTTTGTACCACACCCAGGGCTCCATGCAATCCGTGCCCTCTCTAATACCCACCACCTGGTTCCCCCAACCTCCCACCCCCCACCTCTTCAAACCCTTCAGATTGTTTTTCAGAGTCCATAGTCTCTCATTGTTCACCTCCCCTTCCAATTTCCCCAACTTCCTTCTCCTAACTCCCCATGTCCTCCATGCTATTTGTTATATTCCACAAATAAGTGAAACCATATGATAATTGACTCTCTCTGCTTGACTTATTTCACTCAGCATAATCTCTTCCAGTCCCGTCCATGTTGCTACAAAAGTTGGGTATTCATCCTTTCTGATGGAGGCATAATACTCCATAGTGTATATGGACCACATATTCTTTATCCATTCATCCATTGAAGGGCATCTTGGTTCTTTCCACAGTTTGGCGACCGTGGCCATGCTGCTATAAACATTGGGATACAGATGGCCATTCTTTTCACTACATCTGTATCTTTGGGGTAAATACCCAATAGTGCAATGGCAGGGTCATAGGGAAGTTCTATTTTTAATTTCTTGAGGAATCTCCACACTGTTTTCAAAGTGGCCGCACCAACTTGCATTCCCACCAACAGTGTAAGAGGGTTCCACTTTCTCCACATCCCCTCCAACACACGTTGTTTCCTGTCTTGCTAATTTTGGCCATTCTAACTGGTGTAAGGTGGTATCTCAATGTGGTTTCAATTTGAAACTCCCTGATGGCTAGTGATGATGAACATTTTTTCATGTGTCTGATAGCCATTTGTATGTCTTCATTGGAGAAGTGTCTGTTCATATCTTCTACCTGTTTTTGGATATGATTATCTGTTTTGTGTGTGTTGAGTTTGAGAAGTTCTTTACAGATCCTGGATATCAATCTTTTGTCTGTACTGTCATTTGCAAATATCTTCTCCCATTCCGTGGGTTGCCTCTTTGTTTTCTTGATTGTTTCCTTTGCTGTGCAGAAGCTTTTGAT